>NW_027279457.1:117500-168570 GCF_046629955.1 Centroberyx affinis
AGCTTACTAAATCACCAGGGCATTACGGCTTCCTTTTAAACTGTTAAACCGGTTCTGATGCGTCCGACGATGTAAATCAAGCGCACCTCACATAGTTGACCCCGGCGGTGAACGGGGTTTATGTTGGGGGACCAAACAGCCTGGCAGGAGAGACACAAAAAAGCCCCATTCAAATCACAAATCACTGTTGTGAACGAATGTCCAGGTTAACACTTGGACAGCAGAGAAAAGTTGGAGAGTTTCAGTTTAAATATTTAGTTTTTGCTCAGAAAGATAAAGGGAGAGAGAGTGAGAGGGAGGGGGAGGGAGAGGGAGAGAGAGAAAGTAGAGGAGAGAAAGTGGAAGAGAAAGTGGAGGAGAGTGGAAGACAGAAAGAGAGTGAAATCAGAGAGAAAGTCAGCTGTGATGGAGAGTAAATCACAGGCTTGAGGCTTGTGTGTGTGTGTGTGTGTGTGTGTGTGTGTGTGTGTGTGTGTGTGTGTGTGTGTGTGTGTGTGTGTGTGTGTGTGTGTGTGTCCAGCATCCAGGTCACTAACCACAGAGAACAGCTCTCTCTCCTCTAATGGCATCCGACAGGTGAAGAGTGGAACGTCTCTAACAGCTATCGACCAAGATGCCCTGGACAGGTCTCACCTCTTCTCTCTCTCTCTCTCTCTCTCTCTCTCTCACTTTCCCTGTCTCTCTGTCACCCTCACCTCCTATCTGTCTCTCTCTTTTCTTTCTATGTCTCTCTGTCTTTCTCTTTGCTCTCATTCTCTCCCTTTTTCTTGGTCTCCCTCTCTTTCTCCCATTCTCTTGGTCTCTATCAATCTCTCTCTAAATCTCTCTTTCTCTCTTTTTATCTCTATCACTTATTCTGTCATGTTTCCTCTTTGTCACTCTGTCATCCTAAACTCCTGTCTCTCTCTGTAACTCCCTCTCTTTCTCTCTCTCTCTCTCCACAATACACACTGACATTGTTGATCTTCTTTTATTTATCTTCTCTGTTTTCAATATTTTTCAATATTTTCTCCCCCTCTCATTTCAACTCAATTCAACATGTTTTATCGGCATAAAAGTTGAGAGCAATATTAAAGCATCAAGACAGAGATCAACATTTCTCTGTTCCTCTCTCTCTCTCTCTCTCTCTCTCTCTCTCTCTCCCTCTCTCCCACACACACACACACACATACGTACACAGGCATACACACACACAAGCTATTTTTAGCCAGAAGTCATCCTTGTGTGCCCCACCTCTCATTCTTCAGGGTCATCTCCGTCATCTCCAGGTCCCATGGGACACCCAGTCACCCAGCGGGCCCAGCCCAGGGAGACGTGCCTCTCTTCTGCCTGGCTTCACACTCCGGGCCCAGGCTGCACGCGGCCCAACAGGAGCATGGAGAACATCACAGTCAGGAGCACTCTGGCCACTCAACCGGGAATGTGATCTTTTGAATTATAAATACAATTTGTTGTCACTAACATATGCTGTTCTGTGGGTCTGCCTGTGTGTGTGTGTGTGTGTGTGTGTGGGTGTGTGTGTGTGTGTGTGTGTGTGTGTGTGTGTGTTCAACTTCAAATCATATGTTTAAAGTGCATTTTACAATACAATCTGCACAGGAACTGAGCGTGATAAAAAAAACCCAAAGAGGGTTAAGTCATAAAAATCATAAAATCACACGCATAAAGGACTAATATAAGCACAGAACACACAACTACAACATTCAGGCACAACTAATAAAAAATAAAAACTGTGTCTGTATGCATGCATGCTTGTGCAGAAGGAAGGAAAAATTTGACTTTAACACCCATGTCGTATCAATTTACAAGGTCCAAAGTCAATATCATCAGAGACTGGACTTTGATATTGATTTTATTGATTTATGTCCCATAAACGAAATTATATTGTGCTGCCAACACATGCTATCTGTTAGCTGAAAATGATTTCCCGTGATAAAACATGCATCCAGTATGAAAAATTGTGTGTGTGTTGATGGTTTTGGTCTAAAAGTAGGGATGAACCCCACCAGCCTCTAAGGGAACACACACAAACACTCCCACACACCTCAGTCTTTAAAGGAAACACAGCAAAGCAAAGCACTTTATTATTTTGCACTTAATGTTACCCTCAAAACACTTTGTTGTTCATGTGGCAAAATGCATCTCTGACCAACACACCCAGTCACCCAGGATGCATGTTAAAGGGATAGTTCACCCAAAAGTTAAAATTCGGTCATTATCAGTCATTAAAAAAAGTAAATGTAATCTACCTCCATTGTATTCAGCTTCCATTCTTTTTTTCCCACTCACAGAGCGATTTCATGGCATCAGAAGACTTGGATTATGCTGCACCAGCTGTATGGAGGATATTTATGGATATATATATTTTTTTTTTACCCTTTTTGAAGCCTGAAGGACGGGCCTCCATTTACTGCAATTGTCTGGAAGAAATATTTTCCGGCAGTGAGCCTGGCAAACTCCTGGTAAGTCATAAGAAGAAAAAAACACTCATTTGAGTTTGTACTGGCATGAGGATGAGTAGATAATGAGCGAATATTTAATTTCTGGGTGAACTATCCCTTTAATTGCTGCACAGCTGAAGTCCCATGAGTGCTTATATTTTTAGTATGGGGGACCCCAGAGGGAATCAAACCCCTGGCTTGTACCAGTGTCAGGTCAGGTTAACTCCAGAATGATTTTTCCATGCGATGTCCATGTGTTTCTGTGGAATGTCAGTCCGACTTATAGCCACACCCACTACATGTGCTGCCTGATTCCCTTTTCCCATGGTCAAGACTTTCTTTGTTCCTCAATATTCGTTCCTTCCCTTTCAATCTGCCAGACACACACACACACACACACACACGCCATTCCAGCAGTCACCTATAGGAGGAGATAACAGCAGGCCTTTCACCGCTGGAGATGGGAAGGGGGAGAGAGAGAGAGAGAGAGAGAGACGGTTTGCTAACAGGAGATGAAAGAGAGACAAGAAAGGGATTATTAAAAAGTGAGAGAGAGAAACAGAGAGAGAGAGATAGAGGTAGTCAGAACAAAGTGAGAGAGTAAAGGCACAACTGAGAGAAAGACAGATGGAGAGAGTGAGTGATAGGAACAGAGATATTTCTTAATTAAACCTCTGGCTATAATAAACTTTTCTTGTCAGTCACCCTCGACCCGACCGGCCTTCTACCCCCGTCTTGTCTTCCTCACCTACTCTCTCTCTGCAGCAAACTCTCTCTCCAGCACTCAAAAATCAAACAAGTGTCTTTCAAAAGTGTCATGTGTGAATATTTTAAAACCCTTCTCACCCTCCTTCTCTCCGCTCTTCCCTCTGCCCTGACTGCACTGCCTCTGCTGTGAGCTTAGCTTTCCCGATCACAGTTTATCACACATCCTGGCACTGGGAGACACTTGCTCATGTTCACAATTCATGTTCTTTTTTCACTGGTATTGAAAGTTTCCAGTTATCATTTGAATGTAGCGAGTGAGTTCAATAATCCCCCTGCCTTTGAAGAGATTAAAACATTTGGCTCAGATCAAACTGTGTCTGTGTAAGCCTTTTATATCAATGATACATACAAAATACAAATTGAATATTGCACAACAGAAAACAGCTCATAAAGAAATAAAGCAGCATTTGTGTACTTGGTAAATCATTTCAAAAGCTTCAGTACAAAGTCCCAAAGGAATAAGACTTTATGAACAAACAGAAACCATTTTCTGAATGTGTGGAATTGATTTTGTGTATTTTCAAAAATACATTGGCATCAATATAGGTATTATTTTCCTCATTCTGGGAAAACAGAATGAGGATATGCGTTGTTGTTTTTTTTTGTCCAACAGCATCAATATTTTACTGGAAGTACTGCCTCTCTAGTCTGGTTGTCTCTTTACCACATCACAGATATTTAGTCCTCTGGTTTCAAACCTCATGTTGATAAATCTAGACTGAACTGTCCAGTATGACAGGAACAGTTCTGTTTCAGGGTGGATCCTCCTCCTTCAATCCTCGGACATTCATCATTCTTAATCCTTTAAAACCTCTCTCACCCTCCTCTCTCACCCTCCCTGGCCCTAACTCCCCTTACAGGAGAGGAAAGGCATGAGCAGTAAAACGCCACCAGGTCTTTGCCAACATTATATATTTCACAGCACAGCACAGGGTCGGACTCTCTGAGAGGCTTAGAGCTGTCAGCGTCTTCACTGTGAAACTGTCCAGTCGGGTTTTAGATAACTAGGCAGCTAAGAAAAACTCTCATAGTCAAAATGCCTTTTTTCACTGAATAACTTGAGACATAACATAAATAACATAAATAATTTTTTAAAAGAAGTATTAGTAATCTGATTCTAAACTGATAACTGTGTTTTCTTTCTTCCTTTTTCTTTTCTTTATTCTATTTCTAAAAAGTTATAATTTGTTGCAGGTTATTGATTATCTGCTTGAAAATATAATCAACTGGAATCCAAATTCAAATTCATTCAAGGATGTACAAACGATTACTTTCAGTTACTTTTGGGTTAGTCTGCGTCCAAAGTGCATATAAATATGAAATTACACCGGAAGTGCATTCTTTCATTTGCCCGTTTACAGACTGTAATTCTATCATTATTATATACGTAAATATCCACCCGTTTATTACCAAATTGTGTCATTCTTATTCTCAAAATGCCTTCAAATATGCTTTTTTGATTAATCTAATCAGTGATCACCTATTGTAAAAGTATCTGTGATTTCTCTGTTTTTACAATATTGTGATCAGATTACTGTAACACATTACATCTAATCCATTTCTCTTCAATTAAAGGTTTTTGGCTGAATGCATGGAGACGGCTGCAGTATATTCCTCCATTGAAACACGCACACACACACACACACACACACACACAAACACAGACAGACACAGATTTATAGGTCTGCACAAGAGCCGTGCAATCTCACTGTTGGGGTAGCCCTGTGGCCTTCCCCCCATAGATCTGTTTGTCATCCACACACATGCACACACACACACTTTCTCTTTCTCAAACACAGAAGCCTCGCCACAAACACAAAACAAAACACACAGGAAGTCCCTTTTCCTCTGTACCTCTCACACACATATGTTACAACACACTATTCACACACACACACACACACACTCAAACACACACTCAAACACACACTTTTCACCTTTACAAAGGGGGTATTGTCGTCTAGCTATGAAACGCCCGTGAGCCCCCCGTCTCTTTTCTATAACAGCCTGCTCCTGTCTCATTTCTGTCCCATGTACCTGGCACTGACACCACAGCCCACACACAACCATTATACTGAGAGAGAGAGAGAGAGAGAGAGAGAGAGAGAGAGAGAGGGAGAGAGAGAGAGAGAGAGAGAGAGAGAGACAGAGCACAACTGACTATTTTTTAGAGATCTCACCTTTTGACGCCACATTAGAAAATAACTGAGGAAGAAAGGAGAGGGATGTGTACAAATGAAACACCCACAGACCAAAGCCACAGCCTGGTGCCGGACCTGGACCACCATCTGGCCCCTGGGACTCCGACCAAGATTGCTGAGACGATCGAGTGGCCAACTGCAATTCTGCATCGATGCACAAAAGTCAAAAATGTATTTTCATAATCCATTTTTTTCTGGGGTTTAAAGGGGCAAGAAGTATGATTTCGCTGCCTCAAAGCTTTTGTTGCTGTTTTGGAACAAAAGCTCCCCATCCATCCCTAAAGAAGAAGGTTATGTTAGTATACTGTTAGTATACTTCTTTAAAACTAAAACGAGTATGAGAGTATACTTTAATTTTACTTTTGTTGTACTTGCAAAAGGTACACTTGAGAATAGTCCAACTTAGGCTTGTACTTTTAATGCTACTTTGACTTGTTGAATACTATTTTTTACACTTTTGCAAAAGGTACTGAGAATAGTAGTCTACTTGGGCTTACTTGTACTTTTAATAATACAAGAAGTATACTTTAATAAACCTAAAAGTGGTCCAATTAAGTCACATATAAGTCAACTATACTTTAGTACACTTACATGTGTGTGAGTCTCATTTGTAGGTAACTTGAAGTATACACTACCTACAAGTACACTTTTTAGTCCCAAAGAGTAACAAAATAGTACACTTAAAAGTAAACTAATAGTTTACCAAAGTTAGTACAGCTCTTATACCTAAGTATACTTTTAAGAGATTGGCATTTCAAGACAATCCCAATCCCCCCCACATACTCAAATTTTCATCTGCTCAACGATGGAGTGAGCGACCAATGCAGTGAGACATTTCAGCTATGAAGGCTAAGAAGTCTGTTCTCCAGCCAATGAAGCAAAAGACAAAGCAGTGTTGTTATTACAGCATTTTGCGTTTTGATATATTATAGCTGCACTTGACGTTTCTCTGCCTTCTGCCCAATGTCTGCTGGGACAGGCTCCGGCCTGAAGAGCTATAAGCATGTAAAGAAAATAAATGAACAAATGAACAACGCATAGAACTGAGAATTAGAAACTGAATCGAATCATAAGGCCCCTGCAGGTTCCCACCCGTAGTGGCCGCATTAATTTGAGGCTTTTGATGCCTTTGTCACACTCTACTGGGTTGAGCTTGTCTACCGGAAGATTTTGTCCTTTGTGTGTGTGTTTTAGTGTGTGTGTGTGTGTGTGTGTGCGTGTGCCTGTTTGTGTGTGTGTGTGTGTGTGTGTGTGCGTGTGCCTGTGTGTGTGTGTGTGTGTGTGTGTGTGTGTCAGCAGGGGGCCTATCCAGGTCCATATGTGTGTTATGTGTTTCTTTGTGTTGCACAGGCCACGGCCCCCGACTGTTTCATTAACAAAACTTTATCCACAGGAAGGAACGATAAACGACAAAAGGATAAAAACAAGTGTAGGCGAGGAGAAGGAAGTCACAGAGATGGAAAGAGAATAAAGAGAGAGTGGTGGAGGGGGGGAAGGGAGGGAAAAGAACAGAATAAAACTAGATTTAACGGGTGATTATAAGTTATAGCAACATATTAATTTCCCACATGCTGGTTTGCATGAATACAGACCTTTATCAGCTGTATCAAATCTCTCGCCAATAAATGATAATCTTACTCAATGTGTAGCCAATCAGAGATTCCCTCTGTGTGAATGGTGAGGTTGAGTTGGTGAGAAGAAACATACAGAGCAAAAATAGCTCAAATCCAGCATATTCCTCAATATCACAATCTAAGCATTAGTATTATCTCCTTCCACTCATTTATCACTGTTAGGTATCATGGCCCTCTTTCAGTATTCTTGGTATTAAAACAATATTTAATGTACTCAATAAGTATTCTTTGCTATGAGCCAGGGTGGTCATGAAGTAATGTATTATATGCCTTTAATACCATTCTCTTTTCGTCATGTTTATGGTTGTAGTGATGTTTTTTATCCGGCCATATGATGATGTAAAGACAACATTTAATCCCATTTTCTTCTTTTCATATTTACAATGAAAGCCATGAACACCTGACATTGGCTGTGTTTGATTAAATATCAATTCCTGCCAAAACAGTCAGGTTGTATTGTAACAGGATACAGTGGATAAATGCTGCTAATACCATTTACTTGTCATATTTCTATAGGAAGAGGTATGGCAGAAGAGGAGTTTTTCTTTCTCATCGATTACAATCAGTGTGCAGTCTTGCTCTCCGTCATAATCAGAGTTCACTCATGTCTATCTCCCGCTTTTTTCTTCTCACTATCACGCTACGCTGATTTCTTATCTTCCGCTTTTGCTCTCGCCTCCTGCCTTTTTCTTTTATCGGGCCGCATTTCACCTCCCGTGACCCCCCAGCAGATCTGTAAATATTCAACCTGCTGCCTTTCAGGGGCAGATTCCTCAGAGGAAGACATGGGAGTTCGAGACCACACACTTCTCTTTTGATTGGCAGCGGTGCACGCTTCCCGGCAGTGTGTGTGTGTGTGGTGCTTTGTGTGTGTGTTTGCGTGTCTATTTGTTCCATGTTTATATGCATTCAGTGTGTGAGCATGCAGCAGCACTGTGACCTATAGTATTTCCACATCACTGACATGCAGCGTAACGCCTCCTAAAAAGAAGGGCAGTTATTTTTGACCATGACATAATATTTGGAGATGAAAGCTTTCCAACACTCTCCCTGGCCATAAATATTCCAATGGATAGACCATCCATTGGAATATGAGCCACTTCTGGGCTGCACAGACACACAGACACACACTATGTATGCACACATAAAAGCACATACACACAAACAGGCAGTATTTTTGGGATGAAAGCGTTTGTACACTCCTCTTCATCAATATAATATGGCTGGGCCATTTTGGAGTTGACTGCCTCTGGACTACGTGCACTCAGACACACACACACACACACACACACACACACACACATTTTCATACTTTCAAAAAGATAAAATTGAAAGTGCAGATGAAAGCTTCAGAGGTCAAATTAAAACACACACACATGTGCATAATTTCAAAAAGATGAAGTTGAACATTTTGAATGAACACACACACACGCACACACATACACACACGCGCACACACACACACACACACACACAAACACACTTTCTCCAATTCACAGTTGGCTAAACAGCATTACTGTTCTATCACTGCTTTGCAGAAGTCCATTTGAAACCAAAACTTGGCATATTTTCCATGAGTGTTTGAATTTGTGTGTGCGTGTGTGTGTGTGTAGAGTGCAATCGTAGTGATGGGTCTGAGTACCCTTGCTCTAAAGGTGGGGATCACCCCCACTGACCCGAAGGTAAACACACATCCATTATGGCTGCGCTCACACACACACACACACAAACACACACTCACTCACTCAGAAACACACACGCACAGTTCTACCAAGAACCACAGGCATTATTCACAAAAGTGTGTTTGTCTGCGTCTGTGTTTGCCCAGACCTAAAGTGCCCTAAAGTAGACCGAGCGTGTGTTTGTGCATGTGAGGCATTCTGAGAGTCTGTGTGTGTGTGTGTGTGTGTGTGTGTGTGTGTGTGTGTGTGTGCGTTTTAGAATAAATGCATGGGAAGAGAAGGTAAATAATTGAGAAGACTCCCCACAGAAACAGAAGAATTCAGGACGTCTTCAATCTCACTCTGTCACGCATAGCCACTCACACACACACACACACACACACACACACACACACGCATACACAATGACAGACATGCACATGACCCTGCAGACCTGTGCTGTGTTCTGTCTGACAGTGTGTGTGTGTGTGTGTGTGTGTGTGGGAGGGGGAGAGAGAGTGTGTGTGTGACTTCACTGCCTCTCTACTGCGTACACATGGTCAGCACCTGTTTGCCTCCTCCCTCCCATGTCTTTTTATTACCTATATAGCTCATTGAACCCTCATTACCCTTCCACCCCTACTCGCCCGCTCCCTCTCCTCTTCCTCTCTCTCGTCATCTCTCCTGTACGTCTGCAAACCATTCCTCTACCCCTCCGCCTCCGCCATACCTCTCTTTTTATTACCCATACAGGCCACTGAAGCCTCATTACTTGGATACCCCTACTTACACCAACACACACACACACACACACCTCTCCCTCCCTATTGCTCTTTGTTTAAAGGGAAAATCCACCCTAAAACACTTTGACACTGTTAAAAATCATTTCCTCATGTCTAAATTTTTCTTAACTGACATAGGCAATATTTCCAGTGCAGCTAAAATGTGTTCACTAGCAGAACATTTCTACTACATTATCTAAACCAGTGGTTCTCAACCTTTTTCATATCAAGGACCCCTAATTTAGTCCACATTAGGGCCACAGACCCCCATTTGATGAGATTTTGTCTCTCGGACCCAAATCTGAGAATATTTTTATTGTTAGATATGATTTTGTCCAGAATCCCATGACTATCTGTATTGTAGGTAGAGAGATAACAGAGAAACTATGATCAAAACAGTCATTCTTCTACATTCTCTAATTGTGTTAACTTTCTTTAAATGAAATAATGCTGAAGTTTAACAATTCATCAATTTGCTGGGGACCCCCTGGAACCCACTCAAGGACCCCTAGTGGTCCCCGGACCCCACATTGAGAACCCCTAATCTAAACCATTAACAGTAGACGTCTTTCTAGAGCCGCCATTTGGCACCAAGAGACGTTCAACAATCATACAGGGAGAAATCCATCGTGGAAGAGGAGAGAGACCAGTTTCTCCACCCACAGGAGCAGGAGAGAGACCAGAATGCAATGCAGCTATAAGATGTGTTGTGTTTTGAGTAAAGGGCACAACTGATGATTTTTCTCAACTGGAAAAACTTGTTCTCTTTCTTTCTTTCACTATTACTATTGCATCGACAGGTTACTGAATGCAGCAACTTCAAGGCATGTTCTCTGGCGGTTGCCAAAAGGCATTCTGGGAAATGTAGGCTATCAGAAACTGAAGAAGAAGCAGACGAGGCAGGTTGAGGGGAAAGTGGCTACACTGAAAAAGTAAATTGCAACACTTCATCACAAAAATATGGCAGATTTATTGAACATCACAGATTGATGATATCTAACAGTGGAAGAGTATCCGAGCGGGGGATTGTCCTTTCACTTTTTCGTTCCTTATGTCGCTCTATTCTTCTGTTTTTCCTCTCCTCTTCCCCCTCTCCCTCATTCCTCTCCTCTTTATTACACATATAGTCCCTCATTACCCTCGTTACACCCCACTTCCAAATTCTTCCTCCCCTCATCCTCCCCCATTTTCCATCGCCCTCCTTTTTATTACCCGTAGCTCACCGAGCCGTCGTTAGCCTTACACCCTTCTGCCCCCTTCCAAATTCTTCCTCCCCTCCTTTTCCTTCCTCTTCTTCACCACCCTGTCCCATTCCTCCCCTCTTCCCTCTGCCTTTCGTCACCCCTCCTCTCCTCCCACCTCCCTCTTTTTCATCCTCTCTCTCTCTACGTTGTATTTTGTTCTCTGACACTTTTCTCTTTTTCCTCTTTTCTCAGTCACTCTTCTGCTGGCTGTCTTTCCTCAGCATTTCATTAACCCTCCTCTCCTCCTGCCCCATTACTTGTCTATTTCTCTCTCTTTATTCTTCCAGTATACTTTCATCTTTCTTTCCTCTGCCTTTCATGACCTCTCATCACCCCTCCTCCTCCATATTTTCACTTTTTCTTTCTGTTCACTCATTCATTTTTCTATTGTTTTCTTTTTTTATTTCTTCTTTCATCACCTCTCCTCACCCACCACCTCCTGCTTTTCATTTGTTTTCTCCTTCTGTCTTTACTCTAATTCTACTATTCACATTATTTTGTTCTCTCCATAATTTTTCTCTTCTTCCTCTTCACTTGTTGATTCATTTGTCAATTCTTTCAATTATTTTCCCACTCGGTCACACCATCAATTGTTCAAATGATGCATCATTCCTGCGATGAATCTTGGGGCTTCCCATTCGCTCTTGCTGGCCAATTCACAATCCGATGTCTAATCCAATGTCCTTCATGCTCAACATTATGCTTTTCTTTTAATGATAGTTTGACTGTTAGATGTTATGTCAAACACATCATGGAGGAGACAAGGATGCAGAGGAAAGCATTTTGTTTCTCTGGTTGTAGAAATGATCTGACTGTTTGATCACATACACACGCATATGTCGATACACCTGCACACACATAAACATTCGCGTTCAAACACATGCACACACACACACACACACACACACACACACACACAAGTCAGAGGTCTGCTGTGTCCTTTACAGACAGAACAAGGGAGAGACAGAGAGAGAAAGGGATCTGTGTTGAGCAGTCTTGAATATCTGTTACTGAAACTGCTAAAGTCCAGATGCAAAAACATGTGCATGATGATAGACCTGTGACACAGTGAAACCACAGTACAGAAGCATATCAAACATTACAATGAAACACTTTAACTAATCAGACAGAATATACTCATGGCTAAAAGAATGGAAGCAAGATTTGAAAGAGAGAACAATGAAAATACTGAGTCACTGTGTGTGTGTGTGTGTGTGTGTGTGTGTGTGTGTGTGTGTGTGTGCGGCAGACACAAGGCTCACACAAAGACAATTAAGGAGCCTGTAATTGCCTTATTCCCACATGTGTACTTTCAACCTTGGAGAGTGGGACGTGCCTGGTGACAAGCCACTTCTAAATTACTGCATTCATGTGTCACACCATGGTGTAATATAACTTGACTGTCTAACTTAACTGTCTAACTGAAAATAAAAAAATAAAAAAATAACTGCTACTACTGCTGTACCCATTCAGAAGATTGGAGGAGAGTTTTCAAACAATGGAAACATGACATGAAGCTATAACAGCAGTTCAGTCAGGAAGACTACTTTTCTTACACATGCTCTCTAGTTTAGTTATAGATTTTCCTACTCTGTCAGTCATTTTCTGCTTCTGCTGTTCACATTTATCCAAGCAGATCTCTCCATGCATTCTGTGAACCGATCATTGTGCTGCTGCCAGAATTTAAACTGTTCCCTGCTCTGCCGCCTTTAGCTGTCATTTCAGCGCTGCTGTTATGTGCCCCGCCTCCTTCCCACCTCCTTCCGTGATGATCATATCCAACTGCTCAGAGGGAGATCCAACTCCGGGATCAAGTTCATCCGACTCTTCAGGGGGGAGATCCAACTCCAGGGTCAAGTTCATCCGGCTTTTCAGAGGAAGATCCAACTCCAGTAATGTGGTTTCATCGGTCACCTGCTGGAAGTCTTTCCACAGTCCTCTCACCATCAGCAGCGTCTAGACTCCACTTATCATAATTTCATGGTGGGGTCTAATCACCAAGCCTTTCTATAAATTGCAGACTCATCAGTTGAATGATGCAGGCACCCCTTGGGCCAATCAGTAACAGGGTGCATCATCCCTCCAAGTTTCATCAAAATCATACAGGTGGCATAGCAGTTATGATCTTTCAAAGTCAGAAACTTTACCTTTAATTGTAGCATCCCCATCAAGCCAAATTGTGTATTTTTTTATTTTTCAAACCGCAGAACACAGTGCAAACCTTTATCAAAATCACACTAGTGTTAAATCAGATATCACATCTGAGTTTAGAAACTTTGACATCACAGCTAAAATATCAGATCCTATACTAATATCAAAGGAATAAATTGCAGTACTGTAGGAGGTAAAAAAAAAAACATCATAAAGAATGATAAGGTCACTATAAACTCTACTCTCTAAGGTCACTATAAACCAACAGACACTCTGCTGTTGTAAAGTACCAACCCCATATCAGTTAATGATTTATTTATTTTATTATTGAACTGTGACTGAACTTCAAATACTAAAGCCTTCACACAGCAGAGGGCATTATCTGCCTGCTGTTATGCAGCCTGAATGTGAAAGTGAAAGCTCCACTTGTCAAATCAGAGCGGTCGCTGTTACCATACACATGTTACCCGCTCCAGAGTTGTGTGTGGTTGGTAGCCAGACCAGAGGAAAGTAACGTCAGTCAGCTAGTCACCTGTAGCCTCACCGTGGTTTCACTATCAGACATGATTTCTGTTTTAGGGGTAAGGAGAAAGTGTTCACAGTGGGGCAAAATTACATCATAGATTATAGATTAGATTATATTATTTAAAGTTAGATTAGATTCGATTAGATTGTTTTAGTGTATAGGTATTTGTGTTTTAGTGTATTCTTTTTCTGTATAGGATGAGTTCTTATTTTCCTCTTAAAAACATAATGTACAGTCTTGTATCCTTGCCTTTTTCTGTTTTTCATATTTTTCTGAATCTGTTGTAATAAGCTTCTGATTCATCTTGTAGCTGATCAGATTTTCTAAAATGTCTATTGAGAAAATTAATGTGAAATTTACTTATGCAACCAGGCCCGCTGAAGAAGGGCCTGTTATGCCTCTGTGCTTACTATAATGGTATCAGCTTGTTGTTAAGGTAATCATGGGCCCAGCTTTACATCTCTGTTAAGCTATATTACATTATTTTTATTTAGACTAGTTTTTAGTGTATTGTGTGTATTGTAGTGTCATTTTAAAGACAATCCAAATCCAGTACAATACAATACAATCCTACAGTGCCATGCTCTACCCATTGAGCTACACCGGACCACATAATACACTCACTCTGATGTGATTAATCATTAACCAGACTTTTCCTGCCCACGCAAACCTTACAAGAAGTCACATGATACTGCCCTGGCTCCTAGACTTTGATCAGATTTTACTGTAGGGGAAAACAATTGAGATTAGGGAAGGAGAGGGAACTGATCTCGAAAGTTTTCAGTAGATACGCAGGTATACAGGAGAATTCCTCACACGCTTGTTAATTGGCTTTCAAGGCACAAAGTAAGGATCTTCTTCATGCTCTGTTACAACTTCTATGTAGTACTGGCTGATTGTGGTCATCGCATGTAACATTGAATGCAATTTAATTAGGGCTGAATGATGAGTGTGTCTGGGCAAAGAGACGAGAAGCTCACTGCCTTTGACACGAGTCAGTATGGAGAGAGAAGGACGCTGCCTTGAAAGCCTAAACTCTGGAGGAAGTCAGGAAGGGGCATCGTGTCTAAAGCCCATCTAGAGTACAAGAAGAAGAAGAAGACTCGGCTAGAAGACTCTGCTGCTACTGTAAAACTACTGTCTGGTGAAAAAAGAGGAATGACACCTGCTCAGTGAGTCTGTGATGGAGGAACGATACAAAACCACTGAAATCAGTCTTGCTGGAGAGTCAAAGGCGGGGGAAACGGCTTCTGAAACCAATATGTCTGAAGAACAGGACAGGCCCACAAAAACTGACAAGTAAGTGGAGCATCTGTTTCTACATCCACTCAATGTCTGAAATGAGAATTTAGTTAGAGGTGACATTCTCATTCTGCATTTAACCAAAAATAACAGTTGTTTTTTTTTTTTTTGAGGTTTTGTGAGTTTGAAACACTCACAAGACAGAAGAAAATGTGATTTGCACTGTGTAAAATGGTATCAACTAAAAGTTTAACAGTGATATCCCGGCATATTTTTTCAAAATGCGGATGCTATTTTTTTTTTTTCTTTGAAACACTGAAATGCCATTTGATGACAACATAGGATTGCATTTTCTTCACTCTGAAAAAAAAAATAAGTGTATTAATATAACAATAGAAAATGAAAACCTTTATAAATATTGAAGAATAACAAACCTAAAGCCCATTTGAGTCCAATTAAAATTTTGTTCCATTTTTCATGATATGTAAGTAGGATCTTCAGGAGAACAAAATCAAATAAAAATTAAAATGAAATCAAAGGTCTCTTTCTCGGTGACACTTTCGTCACAGAGAAAATCAGCAAGGTTTTCATCTGACTGCAGTGATATATTCCACCTCAAAGCTCAACAATGATGTTGATGAAGTCTGTCACTGTAAAAATGTGTTTCTCTGTGTTGAAGCCCACTCCAGGAGCAGAGATCAGTCTCACCTGTATCTAGCGTTGTTTCTATGAAAAGTGACAGGTCTAAGGGTGAACCACTCAACTTCAGGAACAAAGATTTAGAGACTGAACCAAGGTAGGAAATTGTGATGATGTCGGTGTGTTGTTACAGAGACAGAGAAAGTGAGGACATGAGAAAGTCACAGAAGTTAAAGGACAGTTCCAGCATGATATGAGTTTTTGCTCATTTTTCACATTTTACATCCCTTTCATGTTAATTGTGACAGTTTTTACATGCATGTGCGACAGATGTTTTAAAGTCAGTTTTGCCATTCCTCTCGGTCTCATTCCCATTCAATTCCAAACAGCACAGAAAACAACTCCAGACACATGGTAATTGTAAAAAATGAGAAAAAATTCAATCAGACTGGA
Organism: Centroberyx affinis; assembly: GCF_046629955.1. Taxonomy (NCBI): domain Eukaryota; kingdom Metazoa; phylum Chordata; class Actinopteri; order Beryciformes; family Berycidae; genus Centroberyx; species Centroberyx affinis. The sequence continues at coordinate 133,243 of NW_027279457.1, forward strand.
TTTGGAAGTTCAAATTGGTGCACTCTTCTTTACTGGATGTAACTCTGTGATGTATTCCATCCCAAAACTGAACAGTGATGTTTAAAGGAATAGTTCACCCAAAAATGAGAATTCTGTCATTATCTACTCATCCCCATGCCAGTAGAAAAATGGGTAAAGTTTGTTAGTCCATACAACAGTCCTGGAGATCCCTGGAAGAAGTACATTGCAGCTTTCTCCAAAACAACTGAAGTTGCTGGAGAGCTGTCTTCAGAGTTCAACAAATAACAGAAAATAACCATAAAATGGCTCCATGCAGCTCTCCCAGCATAATCCAAGTCTCTTGAAGCCAACAGATCCCAAAGTGACTTGAAAAGACCGACATTTACACCATTATTTAGCTGAAATCGCCACTCTAGCTGCTGATTTCAAAATACGCCACGTTTGCGCACACCCCGGCCTCGATAGGTAAGACTAGCTCCAATTAGCAGAAACAAGACTTCTGGTTTGGTCGTTTAGCCTTCAAAATAAAAGCGTGAGATTATAAAATACGTAGAAATACTGTTTTAAACCAATAACTTTGTATTTAATCATCAAATTCAATAAGTGAGCACCCATATTAAGGTTTGATGTCATGATAATAATGAAAAATGCCACAAAATTGGCAATTTTTAACTATAAACACTGCATGTATTAGACTGTGCAGAATACATACAGAACAGAGATTAAAGTGGACATCAAACAAAAACAACTTCAGTTGTTTTGGAGAAAGCTGCAATGTACTTCTTCCGGGGATGTCCGGGACTGTTGTATGGACTAACAAACTTTACCCGATTTTCTACTGGCATGGGGGTGAGTAGATAATGACTGAATTTTCATTTTTGTGTCAACTATTCCTTTAACACCTCGGCCACACTGATCCGCTATGTCGGTCCATCTCCGTTCATTTGAATTCATTTTCAATAAGAGCCGTCCATTGTCCAGGCAGTGCTGATGACAGGTGCGTCTTCCATCTGTTTCGATGGACAGAAAATTCAACCCAGTTGAACATTTTCTGGACGGACGGACGGAGTCGTCACCGTCGATTTAGCAAATCAGAGCCGTGTTTTTTTTTGTTTTGTTTTTTTAATAGTCGCAAACACGTTGACGTTCCAGAACAGCCCAACTGACAGAAATCTATCTGTCAGTAATTCTGTCCGTTTTCTGATGGATCAGTGTGGCTGCAACCTAAGTCGGTTTTAATTCCTGAAAATGTGACACTTTTGGAGATACAAGGTTTTCATCTGACTGCAGTGATATATTCCACCTCAAAGCTCAACAGTGATGTTGATGAAGTTTGTCACTGTAAAAATGTGTTTCTCTGTGTTGAAGCCCACTCCAAGAGCAGAGACCAGTCTCACCTGTATCTAGCGTTGTTTCTATGAAAAGTGACAGGTCTAAGGATGAACCACTGAACTTCAGGAAAGGAGGTTTAAAGGCTCAACCAAGGTAGGAAATGTTGACAATGTGATTCTGTGTTGTTACAGAAGAGAAAGTGAGGACATGAGAAAGTGACTAAATTGAGCATTTAAGCCAGAGACATGGATTTCACCTCAAAGCTCTACAGTAATGTTACATTTTGTCACTGTAAAATGATCTTTAAAAAGAAAAGGAAAACATGCATGCCCAGTAAATCAAGCACTAAGTTTGTTTGTTGTAATTCCTGAAAATGTGACACTTTTGGAGATACAAGGTTTTCACATGACAGCAATAATATACAGTATTCCACAAGCTGTGATGTTTAAGTTTGTCACTGTAAAAATGTGTTTCTCTGTATTGAAGCCCACTCCAGGAGCAGAGATCAGTCTCACCTGCACCTAGTGATGTTTCACTGGAAAGTGACAGGTCTAAGGATGAACCACTCAACTTCAGGAACAAAGATTTAGAGACTGAACCAAGGTAGGAAATTGTGATGATGTCGGTGTGTTGTTACAGAGACAGAGAAAGTGAGGACATGAGAAAGTCACAGAAGTTAAAGGACAGTTCCAGCATGATTTGAGTTTTTGCTCATTTTTACGTTTTACATCCTTTTCATGTTAATTGTGACAGTTTTTACATGCATGTGCGACAGATGTTTTAAAGTCAGTTTTGCCATTCCTCTCGGTCTCATTCCCATTCAATTCCAAACAGCACAGAAAACAACTCCGGACACATGGTAATTGTAAAAAATGGGCAGAAATTCAAATCAGGCTGGATTTGGAAGTTCAAATTGGTGCACTCTTCTTTACTGGACGTAACTCTGTGATATATTCCATCACAAAACTGAACAGTGATGTTTAAAGGAATAGTTCACCCAAAAATGAAAACTCAGTCATTATCTGCTCACCCCCATGCCAGTATAAAATCGGGTAAAGTTTGGTAGTCCATACAACAGTTCCGGAAATCCCCGGAAGAAGTACATTGCAGCTTTCTCCAAAACAACTGAAGTTGCTGGAGAGCTGTCTTCAGAGTTCCAAAAATAACGGAAAATAACCATAAAATGGCTCCATGCAGCTCTCCCAGCATAATCCAAGTCTCTTGAAGCCAACAGATCCCAAAGTGACTTGAAAAGACCGACATTTACACCATTATTTAGCTGAAATCGCCAGCTTCAGCGGTCACACTGATCCGTTGTGTCTGTCCGTCTCCGTCCATTTGAATTCATTTTCAATAAGAGCTGTCCATTGTCCAGGCAGTGCTGATGACACGTGCGTCTCCGTCATATTTCCGTCCGTTTTGATGGACAGAAAATTCAACCCAGTTGAACATTTTCTGGACGGACGGACGGATTCGTCACCGTCGGTTTAGCAAATCAGACCCGTGTTTTGGGTTTTTTTAATAGCAGTGAACACAGACGTTCCAGAACAGCCCAACTGACAGAAATCTATCTGTCAGTAATTCTGTCCGTTTTCTGATGGATCAGTGTGGCCGCGGCCTAAGTCTGTTTGTTTTAATTCCTGAAAATGTGACACTTTTGGAGATACAAGTTTTCATCTGACTGCAGTGATATATTCCACCTCAAAGCTCAACAGTGATGTTGATGAAGTTTGTCACTGTAAAAATGTGTTTCTCTGTGTTGAAGCCCACTCCAAGAGCAGAGACCAGTCTCACCTGTATCTAGCGTTGTTTCTATGAAAAGTGACAGGTCTAAGGATGAACCATGGAACTTCAGGAAAGGAGGTTTAAAGGCTCAACCAAGGTAGGAAATGTTGACAATGTGATTCTGTGTTGTTACAGAAGAGAAAGTGAGGACATGAGAAAGTGAATAAATTGAGCATTTAAGCCAGAGACATGGATTTCACCTCAAAGCTCTACAGTAATGTTACATTTTGTCACTGTAAAATGATCTTTAAAAAGAAAAAGAAAACATGCATGCCCAGTAAATCAAGCACTAAGTCTGTTTGTTGTAATTCCTGAAAATGTGACACTTTTGGAGATACAAGGTTTTCACATGACAGCAGTAATATACAGTATTCCACAAGCTGTGATGTTTAAGTTTGTCGCTGTAAAAAAGTGTTTCTCTGTGTTGAAGCCCACTCCAGGAGCAGAGACCAGTCTCACCTGCACCTAGTGATGTTTCACTGGAAAGTGACAGGTCTAAGGATGAACCACTCAACTTCAGGAACAAAGATTTAGAATCTGAACCAAGGTAGGAAATGGTGATGATGTCGGTGTGTTGTTACAGAGACAGAGAAAGTGAGGGCATGAGAAAGTCACAGAAGTTAAAGGACAGTTCCAGCATGATTTGAGTTTTTGCTCATTTTTTACATTTTACATTCCTTTCATGTTAATTGTGACAGTTTTTACATGCATGTGCAACAGATGTTTTAAAGTCAGTTTTGCCATTCCTCTCGGTCTCATTCCCATTCAATTCCAAACAGCACAGAAAACAACTCCGGTACATGGTAATTGTAAAAAATGGGCAGAAATTCAAATTAGGCTGGATTTGGAAGTTCAAATTGGTGCACTCTTCTTTACTGGACATAACTCTGTGATATATTCCATCACAAAATGGAACAGTGATGTTTAAAGGAGTAGCTCACCCAAAAATGAAAATTCAGTCATTATCTACTCACCCCCATGCCAGTAGAAAATCGGGTAAAGTTTGTTAGCCCATACAACAGTTCCGGAGATCCCCAGAAGAAGTACATTGCAGCTAGACTTGCTAAATGGACGGATTCGTCGCAGTCCGTTTAGCAAATCAGAGGTGTGTTTTTTTTTTTCTTAAATAGTGGCAAACACATTGACGTTCCAAAACAGCCCAACCGACATCCATCAGTAATTCTGTCCCTTTTCTGATGGATCAGTGTGGCCGCAACCTAAGTCTGTTTGTTTTAATTCCTGAAAATGTGACACTTTTGGAGATACAAGGTTTTAACCTGAAAGCAGTGATATAGTCCACCTCAAAGCTCAACAGTGATGTTGATGAAGTTTGTCACTGTAAAAATGTGTTTCTCTGTGTTGAAGCCCACTCCAGGAGCACAGACCAGTCTCACCTGTATCTAGTGTTGTTGCTATGAAAAGTGACAGGTCCAAGGATGACCCACTCAACTTCAGGAATGCAGATTTAAAGACTGAACCATGGTAGGAAACTGTGATGGTGTTGGTGTGTTGACAGAGACAAATTCAAAGAAACAGTGAAAAAGAACATGAGTGGAAGACACGAAGTGAAACAAATTACCAAGGGACATGCTTTTCAGCTCAAAGCCCAGCAGTGATGTGATGATGCAGAGACCAGACCTATCTAGCAGTGTTTCCATGAACAGTAACAGGTCCAACGATGACCCACTGGACTTCTGGAAAGGATCACAGACTGACCCAAGGTAGGAAATGCTGACAATATGGGTGTGTGTTGTTACAAAGAAATACAGAGAGAGAGAGAGGAACAGAGAGAGATAGAGATAGAGAGAGAGAGAGAGAGAGAGAGAGAGAGAGAGAGAGAGAGAGAGAGAGAGAGAGAGAGAGACACAAATGGAAGACACTAGGTCAAAGAAATTAACAAAGTAGATGTATTTCATCTCAGTGCTCCTCTACCTGGCAGTGTTCCCATGAACAGTGACAGGTCCAACGATGACCCACTGGACTTCTGGAAAGAACCACAGACTGACCCAAGGTAGGAAATACTGACAATATGGGTGTGTGTTGTTACAGAGAAACTAGTCCATACTAGTCCTGCACGCCACAGCTATGTGCAGACTTGCCAAAAATGTGCATAAACAGCGTAAATTTGGGAAAATGGAAAAATCAGCTTCGTCAGTCCCTGCCTATGCCAATGCTCAATTCCCATGTGCAGTTTCAGATTGACTGGCCAACTCATTGAGGAGCAAAATGGATGCAGACAGACAGACAGCCAGACAGTTTTCCTCATTTTATAGTAGGATACAGTTGAGTTGGTGATTTCCTTCATTTCCCAGAATGCCTTTTGACAACCCCTACAGAACAGAGCCTGAAATTGCTGCATTCAGTATGTGTAGGTGGAGACAGCAATACCGACAGTAAGAGAGCGAGAGCGACATTTTCCAGGGGAGAAAAATGACACACAACATGTCTTGTCTTGTGGCTGCATTGCATTCTGGTCTATGAGGTACAGAAATTGGAATCTCTGCCTATTCAATGATTGTTGAACGTCGGTGCAAAATGGTAAATCTAGAAAGAAGTCCTTGCTCTTTGATTCTGAGGGACTGACACAAAAACCTGACATTTTTTGTTAAAGGATAACGCTGGTGTTTTTAAATACATTTCTTATCGTCAACAAATCCTATGAAAATAACAAAATCAACAATGCGTTTGCTCTACTCCCATTACTTTCCGACTTCCCACGTTCCCTTTTTAGCCTTCAATCCAGAAGTCATTGGCTCCAACTGTAAGCTAAAAACCTTTAAACACAGCTCACAAAGACATAGTTTCAATTTTAAAAATCGCTAACTGTTACCATGAAAAGTCAGGCTATTGTACTTATTACCAAATCAAATTCAAATGGGAACAAATTCTTCATTACGCCAGGGAATATTTTCGGTGCTATGGAACTACTTTCCTGACATGAAAAACATGTTTACGGTCGGCTTATTAAATTGATTTTGTTATTTTCATAGGATTTGTTGACGGTAAGAAATGCATTAAAAAACACCAGCCTTTTCCTTTAATGTTTTAGATTGCTGAAACATTGTCTGCTAATCATACTCCATTGTAGCTGCACTGGAAATATCTTGATGTGATATTGCGTCATCTACATTTACATTATCTGTAGAATTAAGAAAAATACACAACCAAACAAAAACACCAACACCAAATGCAATGTACATCACTGCTGTTTTTTTAACAGTGATAAATGTGTTTCAGGGTGGATTTTTCCTTTGAGGCCACTGAGCAAGGGTAGCAATTACTAACCCTGGAGGAGTGCTTGTGTGTGTGTGTGTGTGTGTGTGTGTGTGTGTGTGTGTGTGTGTGTGTGTGTGTGTGTGTGTGTGTGTGTGTGTGTGCCTAACTTCTTGTCGTTTTGGCCACAGAGGCCAGTCTGCCCAGGGAGACCAATCAGGCAAGACTTGGAAGGGTAAGTTTACAAAAAAACAATGAATTTGTACTGACACTGCAATATCAGCTTCCAATTTTCCAAATTTAAAATTCCAATTAAAACTGGAATTCAATAATCCAATTTGCTTTTGAATGTTCATGTACTAGTAGGCACATTCCCAAAGAAAATCCATTTTACATTTGACTTTCAAAGACTTGCCTAGCTTTATAGTTAATCATTTTCAAATTTTAATTTCTGCAAATTTGCACAAACAAAATTTGCAAGTAGATTTCCACATCATTATCACTGTCTACTGGCCCATCAGCAGTTTTGTCAAAACAGGACCCATGGGTGTTACCTTGGCAAGCTAAGCTTTATTCAGCAGACAGAACTACCACAACAGTCTTTCATCCACAGACACTCTTTCCTCTGGAGGTATGGAGAGAGCAGGAGAATTCAGCTGCTGTTGCAGGATAATGGCAAAACTTTGTTCACCTGTTCTCAAATCATTATATTGAGATAGGGAGAAAAATAATTGGACTGAAACAGGATCCCCCAAGAGAATCCCGCAATTTTTCATTCCATGCGTTTCACTAAAGTTTAATACATCATATGACACTGTTTTCCATAACAGCTATAATATTGTTCCAGAATAGAAAACATTCACGTTTACTGCCTTTTTTTTATATTACTGTATCATCTGTACTGTATGTTCTTTATTAATTCAGAAAATGATGCAAAGAAGAAACTTGCAGCAGATCTGAAGAAGATAATCCTGGATCAGTATGAAGAGGAAATGCATCAAAATGAGATTTACACAGAACTCTACACTGTAAAATCAGGGAAAAATAAAAAGGAAGACCAACAACTAAAACCAACCAAATATGCTGAAATATTTCAACATCCAGAGGGAAAAAAAATACAAACAGTGCTAACGAAGGGAGTGGCTGGTATTGGTAAAACATTTCAAGCAAGGATGTTCATGGTGGGCTGGGCAAAAAGAAAATCCAATCAAAACATAGAGTTGCTATTTCCACTCCATTTTGGGGAGCTGAATTCAAGTAGAGACGTTCAAAGCTTGGAAGAACTGCTTCATCATTTCTTCAAGGAAACCAAACAAGCTGAAATTCCCAACTATGACGAGTGTGAAGTAACATTTGTCCTTGATGGTTTGGATGAATGTCAACTTCCTCTTGACTTTCACAACAATGAGGACTTGACTGATATCACACAGCCAGCCTCCATGGATGTGTTACTGACAAACCTCATCAAGGGGAAACTGCTTCCCTCTGCTCGTCTCTGGATAATCTCCCGACCTTCAGCGGTTCAGAAGATTCCTCCTCAGTACATTCATAAAGTAACAGAATGTCGAGGTAAGAATCTAGCTGCACACTGACAGTAACATTTTTTTATAACTCATACTCTAAAAATAGACACAATTCTTCATCATGACAGTGGTCAGTGGATATGTTTAAAGAGATGTTTTGAATTGGTAGAATGTTTTCATGTTTTAGCACACACACCTCCAGGAATTGAAAAACAGTGATTACCTGATTATTACATCAGCATCATTTTATGTCAGACTGGAAATATTTTTTCTTTTTGATTTACTTTTCATCCTTAAGTGCAGGAAAAAACTGGAATCTATAACTGATGTATATATAACTGATATATATAACTGATATATATATATATATATATATATATATATATATATATATATGTATACAGTATAGTTATGAATCTTTTTTATTATTTTTGCACAATGGTAACATCTTCAACAATTCAACAGAGACAGAAAGGTGACTGTGCATTTACCACTCCCCCCCCCTCCACTTCATTTAGATATAACAGTCATAACCCTCAACAACCTCAACAATTTTAGTTTACTTTTGTTACTTGATCCAGGCTGTTTTTCAACACTGCAGTGACTGTTAGCTATTTTACTTTATCTTTTGTTTAGACCTGATAATCAATAATGTGCTCAACTCTGGTTTTGTTTTTTGTTTTTTATTCAGAGTCTATGAAGCACCAGCAGCAACTAGCATCAAACCTGAAGAAAAGGTTTTTTAAAGAAATCCCTCAAGTTGTAGACACACCTCATCCTAACCAGAAAAACATAGAACACATCATAAAAGAGAAGAGGAGTCGTGAGGTCAATGATGAACATGCAACAGGAGAGACTAAGACAAAATCGAAGAGACCAGTGACTTCACCAATACAGACCTCTGATATCTTCAAACATGAAAAAGATCAAACAATCAGAACTGTGCTTACTATTGGAGAGACTGGCATTGGAAAATCCTTCTGTGTACAGAAATTCACACGAGACTGGGCAAAAAAACTTTCAGCTTTATATTGGCATTTAGGCTGGTTGTCAGACAAATTGGGCAAAGGCAAATATGCTACAGAACTTGTATTTCTACTCAAGTTCTCTGAGCTAAATTGGGAAAAAGAGAAAGAAATCAGTTTGTCGGGACTTCTCAATCATTTCTTTGAAGAAACCAAACAATCTGTGATCTCCAACTATGAAGAGCTCAAAGTTCTGTTTATCTTTGATGGTTTGGATGAATGTCAACTTCCTCTTGACTTCGACAACAATGACACCTTGACTGATGTCAGAGAGCCAGCCTCACTGGATGTGCTACTGACCAACCTCATCAAGGGGAATCTGCTTCCCTCTGCCCGTCTCTGGATAACCTCCCGACCTTCAGCCGCCAAACAGCTCCGTGGTGAATTTGACAGGGTGACAGAAATACGAGGTGAGCTTATGGGTGAGGTTTTGCTTAATGAAGCTTCATAAAGCAAAACTGAGGGTGTGTTTCTTAATGTGTTCTTAACTGTTATGGACACCAGACAACCTAATTACAGCAAAGAGTGCAGACAATCCATCGTGCTTATCTTAAGTTACACGGACTGGAATACGCCATGTCAGATGAAATGCAACTTCCAGTGATGGGGGAGAGGCAGGTTCCACTCTTTGGCATTTGGCTAGCTGAACCCAACAGAACCACGATTAGCATTATGTCGTAGCAAGACAACGATCATTTTTTCATTGATGAAAACTATACATAGGGGAGGATTATTAAAATTATTCAAATTAATCCCTCTGCCTGATTTACTAAACCAGAAAGCGCTAATTTCACCTCTGATTACACACAATATTTAACTCCCAGAGAAAGCATGTCTTCATTTTTGCGCTGAATGACTGCTGTTCTGATGTTAATGGAGAAACAGAGAGAGAGGAAGATCACGAAAAGAGAGTGTTTTCTATATGCATTACCCTATCTGGGATGTCAGAAGATGAGGTGAAAAATAGGTATGGGTTGCCACCATGCAATTCTGTCTGTCATGGAAGAAATAACGCTGGACTTGGAATCTACAAGCAGCAGATGAACACACCCCCCCAAGTTCATTTCTTGTCCATAGCAGGATTAGCAAATGTCAACCCACGATTCATTCATAACACAGCAGGCTGCTGAGGTGAAGTCAAACAGAGACCAAAGGTGTGGGTGGGTGTTAGGATAAAGATGTGTAATCCCTACATTCTCCCCGTCCCATAGATAGGACAGATAATCACTGTCTGTTCAGCACCACAATAGTGTGCTCATGGAAGTATTATATTATATAATTTTAAGTTTTATGCTGAGATGAGAGTGCTACTGGTATACTAGTTTAAATCATACACAGATACACGCTCTCACACACACACACACACACACTTTTAAGTGTATTTATTTGCCTCCTCCACAAGCACTTATAATTCAGTTTGGGAAAACTTGTGTCTTCTCTTCCTCACAGGTGAAAATTCCTCACCATAAAAATTGTAATTCAATAATTTAATTTGCTTTTGAAGCCCTGAGAGGCAAACGTACGTATGTACAAGATAAACTTAGGTTTTGGCTGACACTGACTGCATTATATTTTATTTATTCATTTATTTATTTATTTATTTTACATCTTGCCTTTCAGGGTTTTACTGTCTCAATTAATTAGCCTGCTGTTAATCATAATGGAAATCTAAGGTCTGTCCATTGAATGCTTCTATAAACTGTCATGGCCGCTCTCGGGTTGGTCGCTGTCCCAGGGCCTGACTCTGACTGCACAGGGCTTACTGTGTGAGAGCAATAGTGTTGGCAAAATCATAGCCTAACTAGGGAGCCCTGCAGGGGTCACCTGGTGAAAAAAAAAAATGTATGTGGAAATCTGTATCCACGGATTAGTAAACTGTGTGTATGGATTGATAATATGTACGTTGTACGTTGAATAGTCAAAGATGGACTTTGGATGGCAGTTTATTTGGAGCCTTAATTTTTTCAGCATGCTACAGTGGCCCATAGAGTTGCATATGACAGAAAATTTGTCTGACACAAAACTGAACGTATGAGATACTAACTCGTACACAAGATAAACTTAGGTTTTGGCCGACATTGACCGTAAACTTTTTCTTTTTCCCCTTGCCTCTCAGGGCTTCTGTCATGTTCAGTATGCACATTTAAAAAAAAATCCATTTTACATTTGATTTTCAGCTCCACTTCATGGTAATAATTTTCAAATGGCAATTAAAATTTCAAAAGAGAAAAAGATTATGCAACTTTTCAGTGACATTTCCATATTTTCACACTGTTTCTCTGCTGAAATGAATGGCAATGCTTTTACATTAACATTATCATCATCGACTGGCCATCAGTCATTCAGCAGATTTGATGTGGCGTCTTCATTTCTAGATGCATTTCTATACCATGATGAGTAATGTTAAAATATTATATTTTCTTTCTTCACCTGTTCATAAATCAATATGTTGAGATAAAGACAAGAGAAAAACAATTGGTAGAACTTAGGATCCTGGCAAAGCTTTTTTTTCACCTGTTCTCAAGTCATTATACACTGAGATAGGGAGAAAAAAAAATTGATGGAACTTAGAAATTGGATCCCCAAGAGAATCCTGCAGTTGTTTCTCTTGCCTCTCTGGTCTCCCATATATTTAACTTCAAGTTTAATAAAAAAAAATACATCATATGATGACACTGTTTTCCATAACAGCCATCATATTGTTCCAGAATAGAAAACATTCACTGTTTACTGCTTTTCTGAAGTCCCGGTATCATCTGTACTGTGTTTTCTCTATTAATTTAGTGAAGAATGGAAAGGAGAAACTCTCAGAAGATCTGAAAAAGAGAATCCTGAATCAGTATGAAGAGGAAATGAGTCAAAATGAAACTGACACAGAACTCTACATCGTACAATCAGTGAAAAACAACCAGGGAGACCAACAACAACTAACACAAACCAAATATGCTGAAATATTTCAACATCCAGAGGGAAAGAAAATACGAACAGTGCTAACGAAGGGAGTGGCTGGTATTGGTAAAACATTTCAAGCAAGAAAGTTCATGGTGGACTGGGCACAAGAAAAATCCAACACAAACATAGAATTGTTATTTCCACTCCATTTGGGGGAGCTGAATTCAAGACCAGACAAAGTTCAAACCATGGAAGAACTGCTTCATCATTTCTTCAAGGAATCCAAACAAGCTGAAATTCCCAACTATGACGAGTGTGACGTAACATTTGTCCTTGATGGTTTGGATGAATGTCAACTTCCTCTTGACTTTAATGAGGACTTGACTGATATCACACAGCCAGCCTCCATGGATGTGTTACTGACAAACCTCATCAAGGGGAAACTGCTTCCCTCTGCTCGTCTCTGGATAATCTCCCGACCTTCAGCGGTTGAGAAGATTCCTCCTGAGTTCATTGATAAAGTCACAGACTGTCGAGGTATGAATCTAACTGCACACTAACAGTGCCTTAAAACATATTTTCATAACTCTAATATTTTATCATGACAGTGGTCAGTGATATGTTTAAAGAGATGTTTTGAATTGGTTAATGCCTTCACAAAACAGTGATTGCCTGATTACTACATCAGCATCATTTTATGTCAGACTGGAAATCTTTTTCTTTTTGGTTTAATTTTCATTAGCAAGTGCAGGAAAAAACTGGTATCTATGACAATGATGTATTAAGGAATATTGATACTGTATATAGTTAAGAATATTTTTATTTTTGCACAATGGCAACATCTTCAACAATTCAACAGGGACAGAAAAGTGCATTTACACCTCGTCCCCCCTCCCTCCACTTGATTTAGATATAGTTTACCATGTTCAAAGGACCACTTTTGTTACTTGATCCAGGCTGTTTTTCAACACTGTGGTGGCTGTTAGCTATTTTAATTTATCTTTTGTTTAGACCTGATAATAATATTCTCCACTCTGTTTTTTTGTTTTTTTTATTCAGAGTCTATGAAGCGCCAGCAGCAACTAGCATCAAACCTAAAGAACAGGTTTATTGACAAAATCCCTCAAGTTGCAGACACACCTCATCCTAACCTGAAAAACATAGAACACATAAAAGAGGAGAGGAGTCGTGAGGTCAATGATGAACATGCAACGGGACAGACTGAGGCAAAATCAAAGAGACCAGTGACTTCACCAATACAGACCTCTGATATCTTCAAACATGAAAAAGATGAAAGAATCAGAACTGTGCTTACTGTTGGAGAGACTGGCATTGGAAAATCCTTCTGTGTACAGAAATTCACACGATACTGGGCTGGAAACAAGACGTCAGCTTCATTTAGGGCTATAGGCTGGATGACAGAGGAATTCTTTGGCAAAGGCAAAGATCCTACAGAACTTATATTTCTACTCAAGTTCAATGAGCTAAATAGGAAAAAAGAGGAAAAAATCAGCTTGGTGGGACTTCTCAATCATTTCTTTGAAGAAACCAAAGAATCTGTGATCTCCAACTACGAAGAGCTCAACGTTATGTTTATCTTTGATGGTTTGGATAAATGTCAACTTCCTCTTGACTTTGACAACAATGACACCTTGACTGATGTCAGAGAGCCAGCCTCACTGGATGTGCTACTGACCAACCTCATCAAGGGGAATCTGCTTCCCTCTGCCCGTCTCTGGATAACCTCCCGACCTTCAGCCGCCAAACAGCTCCGTGGTGAATTTGTCGACAGGGTGACAGAAATACGAGGTAAGTTTATGGGTGAGGTTTTGCTTTATGAAGCTTCATAAAGCAAAACTTAGGGTGTGTTTCTTAATGTGTTCTTAACTGTTATGGACACCAGACAACCTAATTACAGCAAAGAGTGCAGACAATCCATCGTGCTTATCTTAAGTTACACGGACTGGAATACGCCATGTCAGATGAAATGCAACTTCCAGTGATGGGGGAGAGGCAGGTTCCACTCTTTGGCATTTGGCTAGCTGAACCCAACAGAACCACGATTAGCATTATGTCGTAGCAAGACAACGATCATTTTTTCATTGATGAAAACTATACATAGGGGAGGATTATTAAAATTATTCAAATTAATCCCTCTGCCTGATTTACTAAACCAGAAAGCGCTAATTTCACCTCTGATTACACACAATATTTAACTCCCAGAGAAAGCATGTCTTCATTTTTGCGCTGAATGACTGCTGTTCTGATGTTAATGGAGAAACAGAGAGAGAGGAAGATCACGAAAAGAGAGTGTTTTCTATATGCATTACCCTATCTGGGATGTCAGAAGATGAGGTGAAAAATAGGTATGGGTTGCCACCATGCAATTCTGTCTGTCATGGAAGAAATAACGCTGGACTTGGAATCTACAAGCAGCAGATGAACACACCCCCCCAAGTTCATTTCTTGTCCATAGCAGGATTAGCAAATGTCAACCCACGATTCATTCATAACACAGCAGGCTGCTGAGGTGAAGTCAAACAGAGACCAAAGGTGTGGGTGGGTGTTAGGATAAAGATGTGTAATCCCTACATTCTCCCCGTCCCATAGATAGGACAGATAATCACTGTCTGTTCAGCACCACAATAGTGTGCTCATGGAAGTATTATATTATAATATATTATATGTACTATACTAGTGGTATACTAGCTTAAATCATACACAGACACACATGCGCTCTCACACACACACTTTTAAGTGTATTTCTTTGCCTCCTCCACAAACACTTATAATTCAGTTTGGGGAAACTTGTGTCTTCTCTTCCTCATAGGTGACGCCATTTTCTATTTTCTAGCAAAAAACATTTTTGTGTGCACTACTGCTTACTGCTGCACTACTCTTAGTAAGTATGGGGGTATGTGTGCAGCATTAAAACCATTCAAATTGTAATTCAATAATCCAATTTACTTTTGAATGTTGATGTAGTAGTATGCACATTCCCAAAGAAAATCCATTTTGCATTTGTTTTTCAAAGACTTGCCTGGCTTTATGTTTAATAATTTTGAAATGACAATTTAAATTACAAGAGAGAAAAAGATTGTGCAACTCTGCAGTTACATTTCCAATTCTCACACTATTTCTGTACTGAAATGAAATGGCAATGGCCAAATGCTTTTATATTAACCAGGGATGTGATTGGCTCATGACAAAGAAACTGGAAAATCAGCAATGGCACGTAGATGTCCCGCCCTTCACTCAATGCACAGTCAGAAGTCTTAAGAAGTCTACCTGACAATAAAGGTTTAATGCAATAAATAATATGATCACTGTAAATAAATAATTCATATGACACTGCATTCCATAACAGCCATCATTTTGTTCCAGAATAGAAAACATTCACTGTTTACTGTTTTCTTTTACGGCCCTCAATCATCTCTATTGTATTTTCTCTATTAATTTAGTGAAGGATGGAAAGGAGAAACTCACAGAAGATCTGAAAAAGAGAATCCTGAATCAGTATGAAGAGGAAATGAGTCAAAATGAAACTGACACAGAACTCTACATCGTACAATCAGTGAAAAACAACCAGGGACACAAACAACAACTAACACAAACCAAATATGCTGAAATATTTAAAAAGTCAGAGGGAAAGAAAATCCGAACAGTGCTAATGAAGGGAGTGGCTGATATTGGTAAAACATTTCAAGCAAGAAAGTTCATGGTGGACTGGGCACAAGGAAACTCCAACAAAAACACAGAGTTGTTATTTCCACTCCATTTGGGGGAGCTGAATTCAAGAAGAGACAAAGTTCAAAGCTTGGAAGAACTGCTTCATCATTTCTTCATGGAACCCAAACAAGCAGGAATTTCCAACTATAATGAAAGTAAAGTAACTTTTGTCCTTGATGGTTTGGATGAATGTCAACTTCCTCTTGACTTTAATGAGGACTTGACTGATATCACACAGCCAGCCTCAATGGATGTGTTACTGACAAACCTCATCAAGGGGAAACTGCTTCCCTCTGCTCGTCTCTGGATAATCTCCCGACCTTCAGCGGTTCAGAAGATTCCTCCTGAGTACATTGATAAAGTCACAGAATGTCAAGGTATGAATCTAACTGCACACTGAGAGTACCTTACAACATATTTTCATAACATGCTCTAAAATTGACACAAATCTTCATCATGACTTTGGTCAGTGGATATGTTTAAAGAGATGTTTTGAATTGGTTAATGCCTTCACAAAACAGTGATTGCCTGATTATTACATCAGCATCATTTTATGTCAGACTGGAAATATTTTTCTTTTTGGTTTAATTTTCATTAGCAAGTGCAGGAAAAAACTGGCATCTATGACAATGACGTATTAAGGAATATTGATACTGTATAAATATATATATTTGTTTATATATATAGTTATGAATATTTTTATTATTTTTGCACAATGGCAACATCTTCAACAATTCAACAGGGACAGAAAAGTGCATTTACACCTCGTCCCCCCTCCCTCCACTTCATTTAGATATAGTTTACCATGTTCAAAGGACCACTTTTGTTACTTGATCCAGGCTGTTTTTCAGCACTGTAGTGGCTGTTAGCTATTTTAATTTTTCTTTTGTTTAGACCTGATAATAATGTTCTCCACCTGATTTTTGTTTTTTTTTATTCAGAGTCTGTGAAGCGCCAGCAGCAACTAGCATCAAACCTAAAGAACAGGTTTATTGACAAAATCCCTCAAGTTGTAGACACACCTCATCCTAACCAGAAAAGCATAGAACACATCTTACAAGAGAAGAGGAGTCGTGAGGTCAATGATGAACATGCAACAGGACAGACTGAGACAAAATCGAAGAAATCAGTGACTTCACCAATACAGACCTCTGATATCTTCAAACATGAAAAAGATCAAACAATCAGAACTGTGCTTACTATTGGAGAGGCTGGAATTGGAAAATCCTTCTGTGTACAGAAATTCACACGAGACTGGGCTGGAAACAAGACGTCAGCTTCATTTAGGGCTAGAGGCTCGATGACAGAGGAATTCTTTGGCAAAGGCAAAGATCCTACAGAACTTATATTTCTACTCAAGTTCTCTGAGCTAAATAGGAAAAAAGAGGAAAAAATCAGTTTGGTGGGACTTCTCAATCATTTCTTTGAAGAAACCAAACAATCTGTGATCTCCAACTACGAAGAGCTCAACGTTCTGTTTATCTTTGATGGTTTGGATGAATGTCAACTTCCTCTTGACTTCGACAACAATGACACCTTGACTGATGTCAGAGAGCCAGCCTCACTGGATGTGCTACTGACCAACCTCATCAAGGGGAATCTGCTTCCCTCTGCCCGTCTCTGGATAACCTCCCGACCTTCAGCCGCCAAACAGCTCCGTGGTGAATTTGTAGACAGGATGACAGAAATACGAGGTGAGCTTATGGGTGAGGTTTTGCTTTATGAAGCTTCATAAATCAAAACTGAGGGTGTGTTTCTTAATGTGTTCTTTACTGGTATGGACACCAGACAAGCTAAATTAACATAGATAGGACAGATAATCACTGTCTGTTCAGTACCACAATAGTGTGCTCATGGAAGTATCATATTATATAATATTAAATTTTATATTGAGATTAGAGTGCTACTGGTATACTAGCTTAAATCATACACAGACACACATGTGCGCTCTCTCACACACACAGACACACACACACACATTTTTAAGTGTATTTGTTTGCTTCCTCCACAAACTTTATAATTAAGTTTGAAAGAACTTGTGTCTTCTCTTCCTCATAGGTGACGCCATTTTCTATTTTCTAGCAAAAAACATTTTTGTGTGCACTACTGCTTACTACTGCACTACTCTTAGTAAATATGGGGTTATGTGTGCAGCATTAAAACCATTAAAATTGTAATTCAATAAACCAATTTACTTTTGAATGTTGATGTAGTAGTATGCACATTCCCAAAGAAAATCTGTTTTACATTTGATTTTCAAAGACTTGCCTGGCTTTGTGGTTAATAATTTTGAAATGGCAATTTAAATTTCAAGAGAGAAAAAGATTGTGCAACTCTGCAGTTACATTTCCAATTCTCACACTGTTTCTGTACTGAAATGAAATGGCAATGGCCAAATGCTTTTATATTAACCAGGGATGTGATTGGCTCATGACAAAGAAACTGGAAAATCAGCAATGGCACGTAGATGTCCCGCCCTCCACTCAATGCACAGTCAGAAGTGTTAAGAAGTCTACCTGACAATAAAAGTTTAATACAATACATAATATGATCACTGTAAATAAATAATTCATATGACACTGTATTCCATAACAGCCATGATTTTGTTCCAGAATAGAAAACATTCACTGTTTACTGTTTTCTTTTGAGGCCCTCAGTCATCTCTATTGTATTTTCTCTATTCATTTAGAGGAGCCAAAGAAGAAACTCACAGCAGATCTGAAAAAGAGAATCATGGATCAGCATGTAAAGGAAATGCATCAAAAAGAGATTGACACTGAACTCTTCATCATACAATCAGTGAAAAACAACCAGGAAGGCCAACGACAACGAACACAAACCCAATATGCTGAAATATTTAAACCCTCAGGGGGAGAGAAAATCCGAACAGTGCTAACGAAGGGAGTGGCTGGTATTGGTAAAACATTTCAAGCAAGGATGTTCATGATGGACTGGGCACAAGGAAAATCCAATCAAAACATAGAGTTGCTATTTCCACTCCATTTTGGGGAGCTGAATTCAAGAAGAGACAAAGTTCAAAGCTTGGAAGAACTGCTTCATCATTTCTTCATGGAACCCAAACAAGCAGGAATTCCCAACTATGACAAGTGTGAAGTAACATTTGTCCTTGATGGTTTGGATGAATGTCAACTTCCTCTTGAATTTAACAACAATGAGGACTT
Source organism: Centroberyx affinis (assembly GCF_046629955.1). Lineage (NCBI taxonomy): Eukaryota > Metazoa > Chordata > Actinopteri > Beryciformes > Berycidae > Centroberyx > Centroberyx affinis. The sequence goes on from NW_027279457.1 coordinate 151,906, forward strand.
GACTGATATCACACAGCCAGCCTCGATGGATGTGTTACTGACAAACCTCATCAAGGGGAAACTGCTTCCCTCTGCTCGTCTCTGGATAATCTCCCGACCTTCAGCGGTTGAGAAGATTCCTCCTGAGTTCATTGATAAAGTAACAGAATATCGAGGTATGAATCTAACTGCACACTAACAGTGCCTTCAAACATATTTTCATAACTCTAATATTTTATCATGACAGTGGTCAGTGATATGTTTAAGAAATATTTTGACTTGGTAGAATGTCTTCATGTTTTAGCACACACACCTCCAAGGATTGAGTAACAGTGATTACCTGATTACATCAGCATCATTTTACATCAAATAAGTCAGCAAGTGCAGGAAAAACCTGGTATCTATGACAATGACGTATTAAGGAATATCTATACTGTATACATATACTGTATATAGTTATGAATATTTTTATTATTTTTGCACAATGGTAACATCTTCAACAATTCAACAGGGACAGAAAAGTGCATTTACACCTAGTCCCCCCTCCTTCCACTTCATTTAGATATAGTTTACCATGTTTAAAGGACCACTTTTGTTACTTGATCCAGGCTGTTTTTCAACACTGTCGTGGCTGTTAGCTATTTTAATTTATCTTTTGTTTAGACCTGATAATAATGTTTTCCACTCTGTTTTTTGGGGGGGGGTTTTATTCAGAGTCTATGAAGCACCAGCAGCAACTAGCATCAAACCTGAAGAAAAGGTTTTTTAAAGAAATCCCTCAAGTTGTAGACACACCTCATCCTAACCAGAAAAACATAGAACACATCATAAAAGAGAAGAGGAGTCGTGAGGTCAATGATGAACATGCAACAGGAGAGACTAAGACAAAATCGAAGAGACCAGTGACTTCACCAATACAGACCTCTGATATCTTCAAACATGAAAAAGATCAAACAATCAGAACTGTACTTACTATTGGAGAGGCTGGCATTGGAAAATCCTTCTGTGTACAGAAATTCACACGAGACTGGGCTGGAAACAAGACGTCAGCTTCATTTAGGCCTATAGGTTGGCTGACAGACAAATTCTTTGGCAAAGGCAAAGACGCTACAGAACTTATATTTCTACTCAAGTTCTCTGAGCTAAATAGGAAAAAAGAGGAAAAAATCAGTTTGGTGGGACTTCTCAATCATTTCTTTAAAGAAACCAAAGAATCTGTGATCTCCAACTATGAAGAGCTCAAAGTTCTGTTTATCTTTGATGGTTTGGATGAATGTCAACTTCCTCTTGACAACAATGACACCTTGACAGATGTCAGAGAGCCAGCCTCACTGAATGTGCTACTGATCAACCTCATCAAGGGGAATCTGCTTCCCTCTGCCCGTCTCTGGATAACCTCCCAACCTTCAGCCGCCAAACAGCTCTGTGAAATTGTCGACAGGGTGACAGAAATACGAGGTAAGCTTATGGGTGAAGATGAGGCTGTCAAAGCTTCATCAAGCAGAGTTGAGGGTGCGTTCACACCAAGCGTGTATGGGGAGGTTTAGTCAAACTCTGGAGCGTTTCCTTATTTAGGTTTGTTTGGTCAGGTGAGAACAATGCCATTGGATCTCAGGTGGCACCAAATAACCACATCAAAACCACCTGAAAATACAAACTGTGGTGCAATTTATGAGTGAGAACGTAATCTGCACACACTACAGGAAACAACCCCTAAATGCAACATTTTATGGGTACAAGGAGACAGATGTTGACATCTATAGCCAGCAGTTATTCATGCTTGCAAGGTAACAAAATGACCCGAGGGCAAACAGCAGTGTCAGCTGATGCTTATATTCAGCTTTTTTGTTGTGTGCTATGAACTGGTATGAACACCAGAGATGGTAAATTATGGTAAAGGGCACAGACATCATCCATCATGCTCAGTTAAAGTTACAGGGACAAGAATCACATTTGTTTTGACCCCTCACTGCCAAAATCTCTAACCTCACAGAATTTCAGGTTACTAAAACTGTCCAATAAACAAGCTACTTTTGAGTCCATGTTATTTTTGTGGTTCATTTGTAATTAGGCAGTGTGAACCGAAACAAACCAAATTCAAAAATGCAAGGAAGTGAACTGCAGGTTTGATCGCACCCTAAACAAACATTTCATCATAACTGTTTACTATTTTGCATCTGCAGTATCTCTTCATTTCCTTTCTGTTGTGTTTTCATACAGAGAGGCCTGATATTGTCAGCCAACGGAATCTCAAATCTCAGGTAAAGGCGCAATTTCAACGTGTGTCAGAGGGGATCGCTAAGCAGGAAAATTCTGCTCTTCTGAATGACATCTACACCGATCTCTACATCATAGAGGGAGATGGTGGAGAGGTAAATAGTCAGCACGGGTCCAGACAGACTCAAGAGGCATTATTCAAACTAGTGAGACAAGAAACACCTAAAACATATTCTGACATCTTCAAACCTGCATCTGGACAAAATAAAGAAATCAGAACTGTGCTAACAAATGGAATAGCGGGCATTGGAAAAACAATTGCTTCACAGAAGTACATGCTGGACTGGGCTGAGGGTGTGGCCAACCAGGACACATTTTATACATTTCCATTTCCTTTCCGGGAGCTGAATTTGAGAAAAGAGGAAGAATACAGTTTGGAGGGACTTATTCATCAGTTCTTCCCGGAAATGAAGACATCAGAAATCTCCAACTATGACAACTACCAAATTCTGGTTGTCCTGGATGGTCTGGATGAGTGTCGGCTTGATCTGAACTTCAGTGATAGTCAGCCCTGGACAGATGTGACAAAACCAACCTCAGTGAACACTCTGCTGACAAACCTCATCCAGGGAAATCTACTTTCCAAAGCTCAAATCTGGATCACCTCCCGACCTGCAGCATCCAATCTTATCCCTGCTGAAAATGTTGACCGTGTTACAGAGGTGCGGGGATTCAATGATGAACAAAAGGAGTACTACTTCAGGAAGAGATTCAGCGATGAGGACCTGGCCGAGAGAATCATCTCACATGTGAAGAAATCAAGGAGCCTTTACATTATGTGCCACATCCCAGTCTTCTGTTGGATCACTGCAACAGTTCTGGAGGGCTTGATGAGCAAAAAACAAGAAGAAGGGGACTTGATGAGCACAAATCAAGAAGAAGAGATGCCCAAGACTCTGACTGACATTTACATGCGCTTTCTTTTGTTACAATGTGGACAGTGTAATGTCAAGTATAGTACAGGTGAGACAGATGGGAGATCTGAGACCAATGAGAGATCTGAGACCGATGAGAGATCTGAGACAGATGAGAGATCTGAGACCAATGAAAGATCTGAGACAGATAAGAGATCTGAGGCAGATGAGAGATCTGACACAGATTCATGCTGGAATACAAAGAACATGAAAACCATTCTGTCTCTGGGGAAACTGGCTTTTGAAGAGCTGGAGAAAGGAAACCTGGTCTTCACTGAAGAAGACCTGGCAGAACGTGGCATTGATATCATAGCAACTGCAGTGTACTCTGGGTTGTTTACACAGATCTCACGAGATGATCGTGGGCTGTACAAACAGAAGCTGTTCTGCTTTGTTCATATGAGCATTCAGGAGTTTCTGGCTGCTGTTCATGTCTTTCTCACATTCAATAACAAAGGTGAAAATGTGCTTACCATACCAGACTCCACAGTTGCAGAGCTGCCTGCATCTGACTTCTATAAGAGCGCTGTGGACAAGGCTTTAAATAGCGATAAGGGAGACTGGGACCTGTTCCTCCGCTTCCTCCTTGGCCTTTCACTGGAGACCAATCAGAGACCTCTGCAAGAGCTGCTGACAAAGACAGAAGACAACAAAAACACAGAAAACAGCTCTGAGACCAACAAAAAGACAGAAAACAGCTCTGAGACCTACAAAAAAACAACTGAGTACATCAAGGAGAAGATCAGGGGAGAGACCAAAAATGCAGATAAAAACATCAATCTGTTCCACTGTCTGAATGAACTGAATGACCATTCTCTTGTGGAAGAGATCAAAAACGGCCTGAGCTCAGGAAGTCTCGCATATAAAAATTTCTCCCTCTCCCAGTGGTCAGCACTGACCTTTGTGTTGCTGACATCAAATGAGAAGCTGGATGTGTTTGATCTGAAAACATACTTGAAATCAGAGCAGGTTCTTCTGGGGATGCTGCCAGTGGTCAAAGTCTCCACAACTGCTTTGTAAGTGATTTCAAATATTTCATTTACCTTGCTATTCAGTCAATAGCTGAGAAGTTAGGTCAATAAGCGGTATGGAACAAAAATGAACACATAAAACTATCAATGACACCATTGTTTACTCATCTTCTGAGGTGTTGAGGTGTTATTTACTTGGTCCTGCTGGTAACACTGGTTTCTTAGGTTTCTGCAAGTGGCAGTATAGTACTTTTGTTGAGATTATGTTCATGTAGATATTTTAAATGCATTGTAATATTTTCTGAAATTGGTATATATTCCACTTATTTACTTCAAGATGGAATCCCATATAGATTATGAAATTGGTTAGAATTTGATGATCTGTCCTTTTGACTAAGTGTTAAAAGGACAGATAGATATTAACAAGGTTGAAAACAATCAAAAGTACAGTAATGACATTTTTTCGGAGATGCTCTGTTATTTGTTTCAGAGATACTTTGTTATTTTCAGCCAACAAGAGTTTCCCACAGCCTGTATTTCTGAATGGGCCTCTGATTTTATACATCTTTTCACAGGCTGAGTTGGTGTGACCTTTCCAAGGAAGCCTGTGCAGGTCTGGCCTCCTCAGTCCTCAGCTCCTGCTCCTCTAATCTGACAGAGCTGGACCTGAGTCATAACGACCTGCTGGATTCAGGCGTGGAGCTGCTCTCTGGTGGCCTCAAGAGTCTAAACTGCAGACTGGAGATTCTCAAGTAAGTGCATTTTACATTTAGATTTTATAGTGGCAGATGGCTGATGGTAAAGGTAGAATAAACACAGCTATCATGTATCAAAAATATATTTCAATATTTAATATTTAACAAGCTAACTATTAGAATTTAGGCATTTAGCCTCATCACAATTTAAAATGAATGCAGCAGTACAACAGGATTAAATTACTGGAGCACCAAAAATACAAACCACCAAGGGTCTCAGCCATTGTGCCTTGACAATGTAGGTAACAAAATAATCATGGCTATACCTATAACAACCATGTATCCTAATATAAAATGAGGAAAACTCTGTCCATCTGTCTGTCCGCATCCATTTTGCTCCTCAGTGGGTTGACCAATCAATCTGAAACTGCACATGGGCATTGAGCATTGGCATAGGCAGGGACTGACGAAGCTGATTTTTCCATTTTCCCAAATTTACGCTGTTTATGAGCATTTTTGGCAAGTCTGCGTGGAGTTGTGGCGCACGCATCCCCGGGTATGGACTAGTTACAGAGAAATGTTAAGAAAGAAAATGAGAGCTGGAAATGAGAGAGGTAGAAAGGATTAAGCCGTTCAACTGCCTGTTAACTATTTGATAATGAATGAGTTTACATTCACAGAGGGGTGGTTGAAGTTTTATCATGATTTGCCTTCACAGGGAGGTCATGCACAGTGCAATCTCAGAACCCATCGTCTGTCCGTCTGATGACGATTAGACTCTAGGGGCGATGGCCAATATTTTGGGGTTTCCAGCGTAGCCAGCGGACATCCAGGCCAAGACTTCCTCTTCCGTGCGGCGGTCAAGAGACGACGTCTACGACCGGATTGTTTCACAAGTTTTTTAGGTCTGGAGGACATTTCGGCTAATCTCTATAAACAGATATCTGCATATGAGACATCGTCTCTCAATTCCAATTCCATTCTCGTGTCTCAAGTTGCTAATCGGACTGTAAACAATGACCGGCGCACGGAAGAGGAAGTCTTGGCCTGGATGTCCGCTGGCTACACCGGAAACCCCAAAATATTGGCCGTCACCCCCAGAGTCTAATCGTCGTCAGACGGATAGACGATGGGTTCCGAGATTGTGCACAGTGTGATGTGCTGTACTATAGGAGCCTACAATGCACACTACATGACTTGACTTCCACCATAGTCGTTTATACTCACTGCTTTCACCAAATTCCCACTGTGTAACTTCCCTGCTAACAATCCCTCACAAATACATTCAACCAATAGTGTCATACATGACAGTCATTTAAAAAGGAAAAACTATATTGGATATCCATTTACCATGATTGACCTTTTTGCTTTTTTACACTGTTAGAGTCCTTTTGTTCACAAGGGGTGTGAACAAAATGTCTGTGATACCTGCAGAAATGATTGAAGACCTATTGTATTTTACTTTAAATTGATGGCTGAATGACATAGTAATGTGGGGTTCCCAATTAACACCAATGACATCCATTAGATTGTATACTCTAATTCCACATATTTTACAGGCAATTACAGCATCTGAAATTAAAACAACGGGTTGTTGAAACAACAGATTGTTGTTGAAATTTAAATAACAGATTTTCATTAACAGTGCATCATTTCCTTTGAAAATAACTAGAGAGAAGCCAATGCTCTAAATGTTTGTCTCTTGTGTGTGTGTGTGTGTGTGTGCGTGTGTGTGTGCATGTGCGTGTGTGTGGTCTGCAGGCTATCAGGTTGTCAGGTGACAGAGACTGGCTGTGATTTTCTGGCCTCAGCTCTGAAGTCCAGAACCTCCAAAGTGAAACAGCTGGATCTGAGCTACAATCACCCAGGAGACTCTGGAGTGACGATGCTCTCTGCTATAGCTGAAGATCCACAATTCAGCCTGGAGACACTCAGGTGAAGTGAGGTGTTGGATGTGTGTGAATCTGTGTGTACATTTACACAGCTGAGTGAGCAGCTAGGGGTTCGGTGTCGTGCTGAAGGATGTTTTGATAGGACACATGGCTGATGTGGAGATCAAATCTGTGAGCTTTGGGTACAGCATTTCTCTCCATACACTGTTCCACCCTGCCATCCTAAATCGTGTGTGTGTGTGTGTGTGTGTGTGTGTGTGTGTGTGTGTGTGTGTGTGTGTGTGTGAGGCAGGAGGGATGCGATCACACCTTCAGTTAGTTTTATATTGTCCCAAACATAGTGGAGAAGTTAACTTTGTTAGGTTCATACTGACCAAGTTCATGCAAACCAGGGTTTGTAAACAAAAGTCACATGGACTCACAAGTAGCTCATTTTTTGGACAGAGTTTTGGTAACCTGTCTTCCTGCCAGGTCAGAGATTTTGGAAGCCAGTGAAGTTGAAACAAATCTGATTCCTGCCCCTGTAACTTCAGCTAAGCATGATGGACTTGTCTGCGCTCTATGCTGTAATTTACCTTCTCTGGTGTTCATACTCTCCTCCCCTCCATCAAATAAAACTGCCTTTCTCTGCCTAACTGATGTCCCATTGGTTTAAACTTTTGAATTATCCCTCCTCTGCCCCAACATCCTGTTTCAACAGGAAATACATCACATTAACGAAGCAAGATGCTCTCAAAATGTGGTTCTATTGTGACTTTAAGAACACATGAAGAAATAGCTGAATATGAGCATCAGTCCAGATGTCTGTGTCTAACACATGTCTGCATTTTGTACAGTTTGGACCATGGTGGCGGGCATCGGTTAAAGCCAGGGATGAAGAAGTGTAAGTCTCTTACTGGAATTGTTCTTCATTATTTCAGCAGCCTTCAGACACCAGGCTGATCACTGACAAGGTTAACTTTAAAATGAGGGTCAAAAATAGAGATTGTGCCTTTGTGGCCAAACTTCACTGGTACTGATACTTCATGCAAGATCAGTTAAAATGTTTGTTTCAACACTGTTGTGTTTTGTTGTCATTTAATTCTGTTATCTAATATAGTTGTCTTTGTTGTCACCTTGATTTTTTGTTGTTTTGTTTGTTCATTTCTTTCTGTTTTGTGTTGAGGTGAGATGTTCAAGCTGTTAAGCTCATTGGGGTTTTTCAGGTTTTTCTCTCACCTGTAAAAGTGACTAATTAGCATTTGTTCTCTGTTTTTATCATCATATTTATCAGCAGTGGTTTTCTTATCACTTCCTTTCGTTTTTACTGTACAAATAAACTAAACTTAAACTAAACCCAAATGCTGAATTGTGTTTCTCTGTCTCTCTATCAGATGGTGTTGCTCTGACGTTTGATGAAAACACAGCAAGCAGGAGGCTCGTTCTGTCCGAAAGGAACAGGAAAGCAAAAACTAAACAGAAGGCGGAAGAGAAAGTCTCGTATCCTGACCACCCAGACAGGTTTAACAGGACTCAGGTGCTTTGTGAAGAGGGTTTGACCGGCCTGTGCTACTGGGAGGTGGAGTGGAGAGGGTCGGTCGGCATCGGAGTGGCATATCGAGGAGTCAGTCGAAGAGGATGGGACAGTAGCTGTGGCCTGGGATGCAATGAGATGTCCTGGAGTCTGAATTGCTCGAAGACAGAATACACTGCCTGGCATGAGACGGCCACCAGTATTAAAGTATCTGACCCCTCCCAGAAAATAGCATTGTTTCTGAACTGGGAAGGTGGCACTCTGGATTATTACAGTGTTTTGTCTGGAAAGTTGAGCCACATACACACTTTCAAGGCCAAATTCACTGAGCCCCTCTACCCGGGCTTCTGGTTTAAGAAAGGCTCAGTGTCTCTGTGTCCGATAGAGTAAATCCCTCTTTTATGGGAAAAACTGTTATAAAAATGAGGGTGGTGATTGTTTTATGCTCCATATGTAACACTTCCATAGCTCTACAGGCAGCAGATTTGATGCAGCATCTTCATTTCCATATGCATTTCTATACCTATATTATTTTCTTTCTTCACCTGTTCATAAGTCAATATATTGAGATTGCAAGAGGAGAAAAAAATGTTCATAAGTCAATATATCGATATAAAAAAGGGATACAAGTTTTAGTAGATCTTTTTTTCACTTGTTCTTAAAATTTGAACAGTCTGCTCTTTAGCCAGTGGGCAAGTTGTTAGTGTGAGTCGATGTTAACTGTTGCAAGATTTTCAATATATGTTTATTTCTATGGCAATTTGTCTTGATGAACGTAAATCTCATAAGCACTGATTTAAGGGCTCCATGGGGCCTCAAACTGATATGGTCACTGCCAGGAAGAAAATGCTCTACTGACATGAGCATATGGACAGGAGTAAAGCTGACCACATGTGTAGGTAAATCTTTATATCTACATAGTGTTTGTTCTTTTAAAGTCACAAAGGTTTGTGTCTTTCTTCTGTAATTCAACATATTTCTGGTTGATACAGGATGTTGGGGCGGGACATAATGTGATGAGGGACTGTTGAAAAGTGGCCACCTTGGACCATAAACCTTGAAAGCTTGAAGTTGCAGGTTTTATGTGATGGGAGGGGAGGGGGGTTCAAAAACCTATGATGGTATTATTACTGGAATATTTATGTAAACCTACTGGTACGCCATTAAGTAATCTGTAAAACTATGCTGTTCTCCAGGAAGTTAAAATAATGCTTTTGATATATAAATAAACCTTTTATACATTTTTGGGCATTTATTGTTAAATGTGTGTTTGATGTAGAAAGTTAGCTATCAAAATCAATGTGACTTAAATATGTTTTTATGCATGCCATGGAAAAAATTTTTAATTGAACTTAATTTGAATGGGATTGAACTGAACTCATTAAACATAACCATGGTTGGTTAAGTTGCTGTCAAAATGTAACCCTTTTCACACAACTGGTTGCCTTCTTAAAATTACAATTAGTAACGTAACCTGTTGACCTGTTCTGCATATATTTGCAGAACCCGTTGAATATGCAGTTGAATAAACCATTTGTTCCAATCTATGGTCTTTTGGACTTCTTCATGTACTTCATCATCGACAACCATGATTAATTACTATGTGTAAAATTATGTTGTAAAGTTATATTAGATGTGTAAAATTATGTTAGTGTCTGTAAACTCACGTTTGAAATGTGTTTTTCTTACAGCTACAATTTTAGCACTTTCACTAGCACCAGTGAAAATCTTCCTGATACATAACGTACTTACAAGGTTGAAACAATACAATGTAAGTACAAAGTGGACACAAGGCACAGACAGAGGCAACTAACCTCAGTTTGTTTTGCCAAACTGAGGTCATTCCCACATGTGTACATTCAACCTCGGAGAGTGGGATGTGCCTGGTGACAAGACACTTCTAAATTACTGCATTCATGTGTCACACCATGGTGTAATATAACTTAACTGTCTAACAGACACCAGCATTATGGCTTAGCAAAAAAGCTGGATCAGTCACGTGGCACTTGGCAGGAAGGTCATAATATAAATCAACATTTTTGTAAACATTAATTCATCCAGGAAAGGTTTTTTCTAAACAGACATTTTCGGAACTGCTTTGCTTCACATTAAGCAGCTCAGCTAAAACAGTTTGGGTGAAGTGTCAGACATTGTGATTTCAGAAGTGGACAAAGTGGACACAAGGCACACAACTTGCCAAACTGAGGTTATTCCCGCATGGGTACTTTCAGGATCGGTGCCGGTCTGGGGATCTGGTCTGGGGATCCAAACTGACGACTCTCTGGTCACAAGCCCACTTCTCTCACCTTCAGGCGTCTGCTGTACACATTCATAAGACTGGAGGAGAGTTTTGAAACCACAGGAACATTAACTAACAGACAGGTGATGTAACGGTTATGGCCTTTCATAGTTAGAAATGTTTACCTTTATCAAGCCAATCTGTATGTTTTTTAGACGGAAGAACAAAGTGCCAACTTTCATCAAAATCACACCAATGATGAATGAGATATCACTTCTGAGCTGAAAACTTTGACTTTTAATTATAGCAGCCTCATTAGGCAAATCAGTGTAATTTCTAAGGATAGATGTGTGTGGTTAGCAAGTTTTGTGTTATAGAACTTAAATTGTACTAGTGACCATTTTAACCTTTAATCATAGCATTCTCATTGGGCCAATCAGTAAAGTTTTTTAAACACCAGAACACAGTGTGAAGATGCTTCATCTCCCCAAGTTTGCTCAAAATCAGACCAGTGGTGTCCAAGATATCACCTGAGATATCATGTTGGACAGGTGGACACAGCCCAGTCAATACTCCCCCCATTCCCCATTTTCATTATGAGGGGGACAATAACTTTTAGAAAGATACTATAAAAATGTACCAGCTAAAAGATCAGATTTTATAGAAACATTAAAGAAATAACTAGCGATACTGTAGGAGGTAAAAACTACCATAAAGTATGATAGGATACGATTTAAACTCTTTTGGTGCTTTTTCATTTGGGGTGGATAGTGGTGATGCTGACCCCATATCAGTTAATGATTTGTTTATCTTCATGAATTGTGACTCAACTTTAAATACTACAGTCCTTATTCAAGTGAGGACATTATCTGCCTGTTGTTATGCAGCCTGGATCAGTGAGTGAAAGTGAAAGCTCCACTTGGCAGCTCTGCCTGAAAGGAAGGAAGTCAAGCAGCTGCAGACACTGAGAATACAGCGTCCATTAGAGTGAGAGGGAACTCGTGAAAGAAGTATATTTGGAGGATTTTATTCTTCATCTGCATGGGTATGATTATTAATTCTTTTTTTTAGATAACCTTAATCATAACCCTATCATAAGAATAGCTTTATGTGTCTGCAGTATACAAATGACACATCTAATTAAAGATTTAATAATAATGGGAAAGATATTGCTCATGTCTGCTTATTTGCTCATATTGAGGCCTAGAGCTAGCTTCTGTGCTTCTGTGATTCTGTGTGCATTTCCTGTGTGTTTCCTATAACTGCGTATTTAGATCATAGGCCTAACTTGAATGGCTCTATAGTATGCTCTATTGTATGTCTGTATAGGTACTAATACAGGTAGGACTAAATGTTTTATAAGTTCTTGGTAATGGAAAATTATTATGTTGAGGTAATGCTTTTTAGGTTGTCATTTTAAGTAAAGTAGGCCAAGCTATATCCCTGTTTTGCATCGATCACATTTTATTAATCTATAAAATTTGGGTTCTGGAAATAAATTTCACATTTATTTTTGCTATGAAGAATTTGATTATTAGCCATAACGTTTTCACGGTGGAGGGTACACCAACCATGAGCTATCAGATTGTGAAACAACTTCCTGTAGAATCTATCTGTCAACCTGATTTAAATTTTGCTGTTAAGGGAATGTCTTTTAGTCCTGAGTTCCTACTACACTACGCACAAGCTTTAATGATTTCCCATGAATCGGAGAGGTCGCTGTTATAAAAAAAATGTTACCCGCTCCAAAGCTGTGTGTGGTTGGTAGCCAGACCAGAGGAAAGTAACGTCAGTCGGCTAGTGACCTGTAGCCTCACCGTGGTTTCACTGTCAGACATAATTTCTGTTTTAGGGGTGAGGAGAAAGGGGCGAAAATCATTACAAAACAGTTATCACTATTATATTAGATGATATTATTTAAGGTTAGATTAGATTAGATTATTTTACATTATGACTGTTAGGGGAAGGGAATCAATGACATCACTTGCAATGCTGTATAGGATGAGTTCTTATTTCCCTCTTAAAAACATAATGTACAGTCTTGTATCCTTGCCTTTTCTGTTTTTCATATTTTTCTGAATCTGTTGTTATAAGCTTCTGATTCTTTGTGGTCATCCCATGTAACATTGAATGTATTTCACTCAGGGCTCAACAATGAGTGTGTCTGGGGAAAGAGACGAGAAGGTCACTGTCCTTGACATGAGTCAGTATGGAGAGAGAAAGAAGGAAGCGGCCTTGAAAGCCTAAACTCAAGGTCACTAAACTCAAAGTCAAGGTGGGGGCATCGCATCTAAAGCAAGCCCATCTAGAATACAACAAGAGGACTCTGTGTTTTTTTTTTTTTTTGTGGACTCAGCTAGAGGACTCTGCTGCTTCTGTAGAAGTACTGTCTGGTGAAAAAGAGGAAAAACACCTTACTTCTGACACAAAGCTGCTCAGTGAGTGATGGAGGATGACAGTAAAACCACTGAAATCAGTCTCGGTGGAGCACAAAAGGCGGGGAAAACGGCTTCTGAAACCAGTATGTCTGAGGAACACGTCAGGCCCCCAATGACTGAAAAGTAAGTGGAGCATCTACTTCTACATCCACTCAATGTCTTAAAGGGGCATTTTGTTACACCTCAATGTAATGCCATTTTCTTGATTATGAAGACAAAAAAAATAATTAATACAACAATAGAAAATGAAAACCTTTACAAATTAAGTTTGTCACTGTAAAAATATTTTTCTCTGTATTGAAGCCCACTACAGCTGCAGAGACCAGTCTCACCTGCACCTAGTGATGTTTCTATGAAAAGTGACAGGTCCAAGGATTACCCACCCAATTTCAGAGAAGGAGATTTAAAGACCGAACCAAGGTAGGAAATTGAGATGATGTTGCTGTGCATCAACAAAAATTTTAACAGTGATATTCCGGCACATTCTTTCAGAATGCTGATGCTAAAAAAATGTCTTTGAAACATCTCAATGTAATGCCATTTTTCTTGATTCTGAAAACTAAAAAAAAAAAAATACAACAATAGAAAATGAAAACCTTTACAAACTAAGTTTGTCACTGTAAAAATATTTTTCTCTGTATTGAAGCCCACTACATCTGCAGAGACCAGTCTCACCTGCACCTAGTGATGTTTCCATGAAAAGTGACAGGTCCAAGGATTACCCACCCAATTTCAGGGAAGGAGATTTAAAGACCGAACCAAGGTAGGAAATTGTAATGATGTTGGTGTGCTGATCCAGATAAATTCAAAGAAAGAGAGAAAAAACGAAGGCAAGCAAATGACAATGTTAAAGAGACAGTAAAATATATTTAATCTCAAAGCTCAACAATGTAAGTTTGTCACTGTAAAAACATCTTTTCTCTGTATTGAAGCCCACTACATCTGCAGAGACCAGTCTCACCTGCACCTAGCAGTGTTTCTATGAAAAGTGACAGGTCCAAGGATTACCCACCCAATTTCAGAGAAGGAGATTTAAAGACCGAACCAAGGTAGGAAACTGAGATGATGTTGCTGTGCATCAACTAAAATTTTAACAGTGATGTTCCAGTACATTCTTTCAGAATGCCGATGCTAAAAAAAATGTAGGTATTTGAAACACCTCAAGTAATGGCATTTTTCTTGATTCTGAAAACAAAAAAAATAATAATACAACAATAGAAAATGGAAACCTGTACAAATTAAGTTTGTCACTGTAAAAATATTTTTCTCTGTATTGAAGCCCACTACATCTGCAGAGACCAGTCTCACCTGCACCTAGTGATGTTTCCATGAAAAGTGACAGATCCAAGGATTACCCACCCAATTTCAGGGAAGGAGATTTAAAGACCGAACCAAGGTAGGGAATTGGGATAATGTTGCTGTGCTGATCCAGATAAATTCAAAGAAAGAGAGAAAACGAAGGCAAGACAATGATAAGGTGAAAGAGACGTAAGAGATATATTTCATCTCAAAGCTCAACAATGTTAGTTTGTCGCTGTAAAAACAGCTTTTGTCTGTGTTGAAGCCCAATCCAGCAGCAGAGACCAGTCTCACCGGCACCTAGTGATGTTCCTATGAAAAGTGACAGATCCAAGGGTGACCCACTCAACTTCAGGAAAGCAGATTTAAAGACTGAACCAAGGTAGGAAACTGTGATTTCTGTTGGTGTGTTGACAGAGACAAATTCAAAGAAATTCAAAGAAATTAACAAGGGACATGCATGTCACCTCAAAGCCCAGCAGTGATGTTTAAGTTTGTCAATGTAAAATTATCTTATCTCTGTGTTGAAGCCTACCACAGCAGCAGAGACCAGACCTATCTAGCAGTGACTTCTGGAAAGGATCACAGACTGACCCAAGGTAGGAAATGCTGACAATATGGGTGTGTGTTGTTACAAAGAATTACAGAGAGAGAGAGAAGAACAGAGAGAGAGAGAGAGAGAGAGAGAGAGAGAGAGAGAGAGAGAGAGAGAGAGAGGGAGGGAGAAAGAGAGAGAGAGAGAACACAAATGGAAGATGAAGGTCAAAGAAATTAACAAAGTAGAGGTACAGAAATTGGAATCTTTGCCTATTCAATGATTGTTGAACGTCGGTGCAAAATGGTAAATCTAGAAAGAAGTCCTTGCTCTTTGATTCTGAGGGACTGACACAAAAACCTGACATTTTTCGTTAAAGGATAACGCTGGTGTTTTTAAATACATTTCTTATCGTCAACAAATCCTATGAAAATAACAAAATCAACAATGCGTTTGCTCTACTCCCATTACTTTCCGACTTCCCACGTTCCCTTTTTAGCCTTCAATCCAGAAGTCATTGGCTCCAACTGTAAACTAAAAACCTTTAAACACAGCTCACAAAGACATAGTTTCAATTTTAAAAATCGCTAACTGTTACCATGAAAAGTCAGGCTATTGTACTTATTACCAAATCAAATTCAAATGGGAACAAATTCTTCATTACGCCAGGGAATATTTTCGGTGCTATGGAACTATTTTCCTGACATGAAAAACGTGTTTACGGTCGGCTTATTAAATTGATTTTGTTATTTTCATAGGATTTGTTGACGGTAAGAAATTAAAAAACACCAGCCTTATCCTTTAATGTTTTAGCTCGCTGAAACATTGTCTGCTAATCATACTCCATTGTAGCTGCACTGGAAATATCTTGATGTGATATTGCGTCATCTACATTTACATTATCTGTAGAATTAAGAAAAATACACAACCAAACAAAAACACCAACACCAAATGCAATGTACATCACTGCTGTTTTTTTAACAGTGATAAAAGTGTTTCAGGGTGGATTTTTCCTTTGAGGCCACTGAGCAAGGGTAGCAATTACTAACCCTGGACGAGTGTTTGTGTGTGTGTGTGTGTGTGTGTGTGTATGTGTGTGTGTGTGTGTGCCTAACTTCTTGTCGTTTTGACCACAGAGGCCAGTCTGCCCAGGGAGACCAATCAGGCAAGACTTGGAAGGGTAAGTTTACAAAGAAACAATGAATTTGTAGTGACACTGCAATATCAGCTTCCAATTTTCCAAATTTAAAATTCCAATTAAAACTGGAATTAAATTATCCAATTTGCTTTTGAATGTTCATGTACTAGTAGGCACATTCTCAAAGAAAATCAATTTTACATTTGACTTTCAAAGACTTGCCTAGCTTTATAGTTAATAATTTTCAAATGGCAATTTTAATTTCTGCAAATTTGCAAGTAGATTTCCACATTCTGACGCTGTTTCTCTACCAAAATGAAATAGCAATGGCAAATTATTTTACATTATGATTATCATTATCATTGTCTACTGGCCCATCAGCAGTGTTGTCAAAACAGGACCCATGTGTGTTACCTTGGCTAGCTAAGCTTTATTCAGCAGACAGAACTACCACAACAGTCTTTCATCCACAGACACTCTTTCCTCTGGAGGTATGGAGAGAGCAGGAGAATTCAGCTGCTGCTGCAGGATACTGGCAAAACTTTGTTCACCTGTTCTCAAATCATTATATTGAGACAGGGAGAAATATAATTGGACTGAAACACGATCCCCCAAGAGAATTCCGCAATTTTTCATTCCATGCGTTTGACTAAAGTTTAATACATCATATGACACTGTTTTCCATAACAGCTATAATATTGTTCCAGAATAGAAAACATTCACGTTTACTGCTTTTTTTTATATTACTGTATCATCTGTACTGTATGTTCTTTAT
>NW_027279458.1:0-127470 GCF_046629955.1 Centroberyx affinis
ACAATCTAGTAGTTTAGCTGTTACTCTTATCCAGAGCGACTTCTAATGGTATAGAATCGGCTCAAAAGGTACATATAAATTCTAGATTAATCCTTCAGTTCACATGAGCTAACTTTATTTTTCACATTCACTTCTAAAACACACTGCTCTGACACAGTTTACATGTAGCTTTTTGGGAGGGCGATGGGTCTCATAGCCCTCCTACAAATATGAAAGATATGTAAAACTCTGTCTGAAAAAACATGAAAAAAATGAGCATTTTTGGTTTGTGTTTGTTGTTTTTTGAGGGCAGTGTAGCAGGTGACAACTTCAAAGGCCTTGCTTCTCCGCATGCCCACATTACACTGCAGTCCAAGCCTGCTGTGGGAGCACTTACCAAATGAGAGAGCCAGTCTGAATAGCCGGGAACAATTGCATGAATTTACTGTACTCAACTACCTCTGCGGTTTGTTTATATTGGATTACCCCATTGTTACCTTGCCTGAACCTCGTTTCTCACTAACAAGCCCACGAGTCTTTCAATGGTGAAAACTGGTGTACGGTAGATTGTTTTTGAGTTTTGTTTTTGTGTTGTCAAGCTAACTGAGTGAGTGGCACTAATTGGCATTTGTCCTGTTCTGAGCATAGCTGGCGTTCGGGGGAAACCGAGATGTTTTAATAAGTAGCTATGAAAGAGCAGCTTGCGCACGAGTACACGCGCACCCTCACACACACACACACACACACAAACACACACGCATATGTATAAACACCATGATCTGTTCTGTTACTGAAAATTGATGAGTCAATGAGTTGTTTCTTGGTGATTACTTCCTTCCCTGAAATAAGAGGCACCATTTTTTTTTTACTATTCCACTTGCCTTCGTTTTAGTAGCTCCCCAGTTTCCCCTCAGCCGGTCATCCATCTAAAGCAGTGAACCCCAGTTTAATTAATTATGTATATGCAAATGCCAGCTCATGTTGCCAGGATCTCCATTTTCATTTTCTTGGCTTTTTCCTCCGTCTGCCTCCTCTTTTTATTTTTTCCTCTGTGGCAGCTGCAGGTGGATTTATTGTAAATTCAATTTGCATTAAGGTTCTAATTTGCTGACACTGTGCATGAATACATTTTTAAACCGTTATGCACCTCAGCACCAACAAGTACTCACCCCCACTCCCCATATTTAAACTATGGGTGCATTTGGAGAGAGAGGATGGGGGCGCAGCACAGAGTAATGGAATTCTTACTAAGCTTCTAATTGGACCAGAATAGGATGGCTTATTTCGAATCAGGAAAATGAACTGCTCGTTATCAGCCAATTGGCTGAGGGATAAGGGAATTGTGGTGTGTGTGTTGAGGAAGTTGTTTCGTGTGGGTGTATTAAGGGGAACAAACAGCTGTGTGTGTGTGTGTGTGTGTGTGTGTGTGTGTGTGTGTGTGTGTGTGTGTGTGTGTGTGTGTGTGTGGTAAAAGTGTGCTTGCACGGGTAAAAGTGTGCTTGCATGGGTATGTAACTAAAGAACAGCCAAAAATGACCAGAATGGTCTCATGTTTATCCCTCATTTAGTTTCATACTTGAAAGTATGGCTAGACTATTGTAGAACACACTATTTACAATGTATACAAATTTTGCATTAGGTGTTACAAAAGAAACATCTGTCCAATTCAAAATGTTTCTATTTTATTCTGTTCTACTTGTTTTTTGGTTGATCAGTCTTGGCCTATGAGG
The DNA here is from genome assembly GCF_046629955.1 of Centroberyx affinis. NCBI lineage: Eukaryota > Metazoa > Chordata > Actinopteri > Beryciformes > Berycidae > Centroberyx > Centroberyx affinis. Next base: position 1,710 of record NW_027279458.1, read on the forward strand.
TATTTGTGAGAGCAGATTGCATTCAGACCATCATTTAATAATTCATTGTCTGAAAGCTTGCAGCTTTACTGGTAAATGACTCACTTACCTACCCAGATTTACAATATGAATAAGTGAACATGTGATTTGCAGAACTGCTTTCCTCCACACATCGCACTGTAATTGGAGTTGTAATGTCCATAGTTCTTCCTCACAACGGTGAAATTGTTTTAGAAAGGCTCATCTGAGAGTGTGAGCTGAGACTGTACAGTACTGGACCTCAAAAATGTTTGACTCCAATTCATATTTTGACTAGAATTTTGTGACAAAGAATACATGAAAGTAGGGTCGATGGGAAGTACAAGGCTTGCAATGCAAACAGTGTCCATCTCAATCAGTCTTTAAGTCTTAAAATCTTGTTTTCCTTAAAACACATGGAAATAAATTGAGAATGAGTATGAGAACTTCACTTGTTTCCAGTGCAGTTACGCTTGTTTCAAGAATTTTACAGAAACATGACAATATCTTGAAAATAAGGCAGATATTACGCTGCTAGTGTCAATATTGTTAATTAAAAAAAAATACTCGTCAAACGGGGACTCAATTTAACATTGTGCACACCTGGGAGACCAAGCTCACTTCCCTACCTGTGGTGTCCTCAGGTTGGCAGTCTTGCTACTCGCCCTCTTGGGCTGTAAGTAAATCAAATCATGGAACGTACTGGCAAGGTAGAACCACAAACGCAAACGTCCGATACAGAAATATGACAGAAACAGGCACAGGCATTTTCGGGAAGCGTCTCAGCCAGCTGTCCTCACTTCCCTGTGCCATTGGCTGGTCACTGTCACAGAGAATGAGTGCAGCGCCTCATATTATCTAGTTTGTAATTGAATTGTAGCAGGAGGTAGGTTGGTAATCAGTGTACAGCAGGTAGTTTTCGTTCCAGTGTTTGACAGTAATGTCCTCTAATGGGAAGCTCTGGCTCTACTCTTGTTCCAGGCCACTAGGTTTCCCTGGCTCCCTGGCTTCCCTGTGAGTGAGTGAGTGAGTGTGTGTGTGTGTGTGTGTTAATGTGTGGGTGTGCATTTGTTTGTGCAAGTGTGCTTGTGTGCATGCATTCATGTCTGTGTGTGTGTGTCTGTGTGTGCATGTAAGTATGCATTCATCTGTGTGTATGTGTGTTTGCTCATGCTTCTGTGTTTGCGTGTGTGTGTGTGTGTGTGTTTGCATGCATGCATTCGTGTCTGTGTGTGCCTATGAGTATGCAGTCATGTATGTGTGTGTGTATATGTAGCCCAGTGTGCATGCAAGTGCGCTTAGGTGCATGCATTTGTGTCTGTGCCTGTGTGTGCCTGTTTGTGTGTGGATGTGGGTGTTTTGTATGTGTGTGTGTGTGTGTTACTGGTCCTGAATATGAGCAACAGCATTAACAGTTATCACTGAGCTTCCAGTCTAATTGAACTGTTGACACTCGAAAAATCACACATGACAGAATTGGTTCATTCTGGCGCTTAATATACAAAAAAACTATTTCCCCTGCCTTACTTTTGAGCTCCTTTCAATATTCCTGAAATTCCATTTTTTAATACACTCGACCTTGAAGTCACATCTATCAAGAAACGGAGTCACCTTCCACTCCGGCTGAATTACTTCCAATCGCCGCGAGTGATTTACACCGCGGATGCCCTCAGTATACTTGCGTGGCTTTCGGAGACCTTGCTGCTCTCGCTGAGCCGCAGTTTGAATCATTCCTCTATCGGCTTTTTTTTTTTTTTTTTTTTCTTTCCTTCTCTCTCTGAACTGCGGCCGCAACTTCCCTCACCCTCCCACTCCTCGCCTGCCTGAGAATTAAATAGAAAGGAGATAGCGGAAGGGTGAACGAGGGAGACAGACTGAGAGCGAGAGAGAGAGAGAGAGAGAGTGAAAAGGGAAATGGAGAGAGAGAGAGAATTAGAGAGAGAGAGACAAAGGGAGCGTGAAAGAGAGAGAGAGAGAGAGGAGATGATGCTCCGGTGCTTAACAGTGTGGGAAAAAACGAGAGACAAAAAAAAAAAAAAAAATAAGGTCAGAGTTGACATATGAGAGCTGACACCGGCCCCCGTCAGGACGGTGCCCCGGCCGCTTGCTTTGTTACATATTCTTGCCATCTTATCATTTCACAGACGGCTGGCGCAGAGGCTGATGTGACAAGGCACTCTATCCATCTGGAGCGCGCTCTATTTTCACCGACGCTCATTTCGCGGGAGCACCGGAGCACAACACCCAAATGGTGTGTCGGTGTCTGTAGTGGACCGGCGAGGGTCTGAGTCACCGGCTTAGCAGCGCCCACACCGTCATGATACAGCACAGAATAACAGGCTGACAGGGTTTGCCAGCGGATTGTGCGGCCCCGTTCTTTATGCGTGTGTTCTCGCGAGTGTGTGTTTTCGTGCATGCGTCCCTCTCTCTCTCTCTCTCTCTCTCTCTCTCTCTCTCTCTCTCTCTCTCTCTGTGTGTGTGTGGGCGGGCGGGCGAGCGAGTATGTGTGAAAAATGTCTTCTCCACACTCTAAGGTACTCGTCCTGTGTGCGCAGTCATGTCTGCAATGCAGCACTCCGGCGCTTTCTCAGTCGTCGGCATTGTTTATGTTGTGTGTCTTGACACCTCCCAAGGCTGTTTGTTAGATGAGAGGATTACCGGCGCCACGGGGAACAGAAGGATGATTTTCTGATTATATAGTCGACTCTCTGGAGGAGACACCCCAGCCATAACGGGATCAGTTTTACATCTGCTCCTTGTCAAATGTTTCTCCCAAATAGGCGCGAACTGGGAGTAAACATATGGATGCGAGTCGGCGTTCAGGCTTTGAACGCCCAGGAGATTCACATTGCTGTTTTGAGAACATAATGGCCCCTATGAAGCCGAATTCAGATGACGAGATGATCTGATGAGATGATAAGAGACTTTGTCACATTTGGACATAAATGAGTGTTTCTTACAAATTTGACACGAGCGCTGTATCCGACGTGAAAAGGAAAACACACCTACAATTTGGCAGGGCCACCCTAACCATACACATGTGAGAAGTAGTCAGCTAATGGAGTCACACAGGCTGATTTACATGCTGCTTTGAAGAGAAATGCTTTGCTGTGAGTGGAGCCAGGCATTACTCTGTACTGGTGCACCCTTCCTTTCTCATGTAGGCTGGAAGTTTCCTCCTAATGCATTGAATGGAAGAAAATGATGGCAACATTATTTGTTTAGAGGATTAAACATTAGGCCAGGCTATTTCTGCATTCAGTCTTTGTAGGCTATCATTTGTCACACAAATTTTTCATATAAATGAATGTCCATTTTGCTACTCTCTGTCGCCAATGGATACAGCACAATAGTGATTGAACCTATACATAGTTCATAAAAGCATTTACATTTTCTGTTCTAAACATCTGGTAAGTCTTACACAGGAAAAATCCATTGAAATCACATTGAATTAAGAGACCTAAAAAAATAAACATTTAAAATCCACTTTTAAATGAGTTCAGTGAAGGAGCAGCTTCATCTCTCTGCCAGTTAGTTTCTTCCTTGTTCCTCTTTGCTCATTCTCTTCCCTGCAAGGGTCCACCTGAGCGAAGGCAGCCTTGTCCCCTTTCCCATCAGCCCCCTCTCTGCGCTCCCCGTCCCCACCAGCATTTAACCCGTGATGGGAGACAGCAGGTGCCGCCTCTCTCCGGAGGCCGCGTCCAATCAGAGCAGCCGAATCTGATAGAGAAGAGGAAGCCAGCAAGATTGCCGCCGATGTTTATTTTGCGATAGGAAAAAAAATGTTGTTTTTTTTTTGTTTTGTTTTTTTTCTTTTGCCAGTATTTGCATATAAATGACGGCCCGCTAGCTGTCAAGGAAGAGAGGGAGATGGGGAGAGAGAGACAAACGACAAATGAAGATGGAGTGCCGTGAGAGTAAAGTGCAGGCGAGACGGCGAGAGATAGAGTTGGTTTATCTCTTTGTGAGGAATGGGGAGGAGGAGGCGATGTAAATGTCACTGCAATTGCGAAACAAGCTGGGCAGCTGGTGTCGCCCTGCAACAATATCCGTCTTGACATGTCAGTCGATCTTGTAAGTCTTAAAATCCTTCTTTTAATTCCTCAAAACCAGTGAGAAAACAATCCCATGTGTGTTTTAAGGCCATCGTCCGTACCTAGTTAGTTATAGATTCTGCTTTATGTCGCCACATGGCCCATAATTATCATGTTAGCATTTTGCAGTTCCCCGTGTTGCAGTGTCATTTCACTAGCAGTATGATATGACCATGTGGCTTCTCCAAAATCATGCATTGTCTGATCGGTGTGAAGTCTGCTTGGCGGTGCGGCCAAACCATCATGTCTGTTCACGCATAAGGTCTGAGTATTTCTTATTGTTCCCGAGGTCCCAGTGTGTGTGTGTGTGTGTGTGTGTGTGTGTGTGTGTGTGTGTGTGTGTGTGAGTACGGACATACACTCGCACATGCAGAGGGCCTTGGCTGATTGCTTTATTGGCTGATAAGTCTTTCTTTCTCATTTTCTTTTTTCCACCTGCTGGAGGTACTTCAATCACGCGGGTAATCTCCCCCTGCACGCCAGCGGCCGAGAGGTTACCTTTCCCACACATCAGAGCTATTTTCCTCTTAATTGAGACCCACTCTGCTGCGACAGCGTTTTCACAAGGTGGAAAATGGCAGGTCAAGATTTCGAGACCTCTCCCTCCCGCCTCCCTCCCTCGGCAAAGTGGCTGTGAAGTTGATAAGTTCCTTTAGGCACCCTGGACCTCGGCCAGCTATGACACAACGCCTCGCGAGGGTGACTAAAGGTTGATGTCAGGTCTCGCAGATCGCGTGCATCCGCGTATGCATATGCTCACGTGTTTACCCGTTCAGCCTTAGCCTTAATGTATGTACGCCTTTCTGATTGAATTACACCGGTGCTTTTATGGAGAAAAATGGTCGTGCACCATCTCCTTGAGTGTTTATGAGAGAACAGACACTTTGCGGGAGTGTCGGCGATGACCTGACTCAATCTGCATACGATTACCCCTCAGTAGACCTGTAACCCAATTTATGAGCTGATTGCCTCCTTTCCAAAGGGACCACATGCTCGTCTTAGGTGACTGTAAACTGCAGCTGGAACCAAATGACATAACATTTGTTTGGCTTTATTGTGGGTCTTTAAACCGTAGATACGCGTTGGTTATGTTTCCACGCATCTTTATAGCATCCTTGGTTGCATCCGTTCGACAGTCAATTGCATATCTTGACAAGAGTGAATTTATTTGACAGCATCCTGTTTAAGAATATGGAGAGCTTTAGTCAAAACAGTATCCATTAAACAGCATACATTACAGTATATATATAATTCAGAAAAACATCCACACAGTAATGCCCAGAGGCTTATTTCCAGTGTGTTTCTTTTTAAGAGTGCGGGTCAAATAAGAACAAGCGACTGTGTTTTAGTGGAGAGGAATGGTTTGAATAATACCTTTTGAAAGCCTGATAAAGTACTGCAAGTTCTAAAACTCAAAAGGCCTCATTTATAAAAATGTTCTTTGATTTTTATTTATATTTGATCCTATTGTATATTCATTTCAAAGAATACAGTGGTGTATATTTGCATTCACACCTTGGGTAATGAAATATGAAAAAAATATTTTGATATATCAAAAAATGCATCAACGCAACCCGTTTTTATAAATCACATCTTTGGCTTGGATTTGGTTGTAAGCACAAAATATATATATAGGTAGGAACCTTTTATAAATGAGGCTCCGCGTCTCTCTTTTGCAGAGTTGGACAAATGAGACAAACATGACAAACATGACAAACACCAAAACAAGGCAGGCTTGACAAATGGCCCTGTCTTTGTTTAATGGCGTGGTTAAATCGGGCTATGGTTTGAAGACCCCATTTAGATGTGGTGTCAGTGAATGTGGCTCTATTAAATCTCAATTTCCACGCGGAGTGACACGCAAACATTTGTTCTGTGATCATTTGGCAAAACACACCAGTCGACAGTTACCAGCGACTATGTTTTTTTTCCAGCTGACAAACAGAATTGTCGGGACCCGGGCCACAGTCAGAGACTGACGAATTACCCCCTTTATTTATGGGTCATGGTTAGCGGTGTCGCGAACGCTGCTTACGCCTGATGGTCTCAGTCACTGAAGAGCTGTCGGAATTGTTATTATCACTCAGCAGATTGGCCAATTCCCTCACCAATTGTGTTCCAACGGCATGGAAATCTGGTGAGCAGGGAAATGTTAATCGAGTTCAATTAGGCTTTGTACCATGTTTGTTTCCTGCCAACAGATTATGGAGAACCCCCCCCCCCCCCCCCCCCCCCCCCGTTCACTTACTGAAATGAACGATAACCCTCTGTCAAAAGTCTAAACCGGGCGATTTGAGAATAGGTGCAAGATAACGGATATTGGCACTGGCGTGCTCCTCGTGGCAATGTTGGAGATAAATAGCGTGAGCCCTTTGAAATGATTAGGCTGGAGTTTGCACTTTAAAAGGGGGATTGATTTCAAATTTTTGAAGCTTTTATTGCTCTAACTTCTCAGTTAAACTAGGGATATTTTCAAAAACCCTGTGCAATGATGTGAGATCAATTGAATGCCTCTGGGCGATTTAAAATGCTTCTTTTATCTGACAGTAATTTGACTGCTGAAAAGACCCACTCATACGTGTTAGCATCTCAGTTGTAACCTACCATTTAACTTTTTTATCTCATTTGTCTTTTTATCACAGTAAATGCAGGATATACTAATCTGTGTGTAATTTAATTATTTTGTAAGGAGCACTGTGCGTAATATCCACACTGAAGTAGTATGTATTTTATGTTTTACTGAACTGACTGTGCAAACAGACAATTGGTTGTTCTGTATCTTTCTTGATCCACCCATATATTTGTTTTAACTTTTTGTTAAGCAAATACACGGCACTCAAATAACACTGAAATAAATCGAAGCAGTTTACTCGCCTTTTACCCATTCTGTGAGACATTATTTTTCTTCAGTGAGGGGAAAAATGTTGAGCTGTAAAAATGAATGGACTGGGCGTTTATTTGTGGTGCTGATGGGGAAGGCAATGACAGAGCCAGGCTGTCAGAGGTTTGGCAGTGAAGCATTTTCTGTGTTTTTCTGTTACCAAATACAGCCCGGCCAAATTGGAGCACTTCAGGGTAAATTTGTCTTTTTCTGTTCTGCCTGGGCAGGCACTAAGGGCACAAAGACAGGTGTTGCGGTCAGGTGCTGTGGTATAGGGCAACACTAGATTCCTCTTACTCTAATCCTAATAGGTTCGATAATATCGCTATCAGTACTGTGAGAGCAATTTGACTTAAATTCCCTGCAGGAACCTTCACTATTTTTCCTCGTGAAAGTCTGATTCCCAGCACTGACAATAGGGTGTATTCCACCTGTGAGCCGGCAAATGGAGTGTAGCTGGTGTTACACTTGCACTGCCCATCATCACTGCACACCAAAATGCCATTGAGCAAGTCATTGAACCCCAAACTGATTTAGGGGCACTGCAGTCCAACCTCTCAGATGAACAGCATTTGTTTCAAGGACATATACAGTATATGTATAACTTGTGGTTACTTTATACACTGGCTGGCAAATTCATATTTGTCCATGTTCTAACTGTAGCCCACTTGTGTGACCTTTTGAACCTTTTTTATTACACCTCTGAGTTTCAATTAGGACCCGTGATTATGAGTGAAACCATCGCCACTGTGTCTTACCTGAAGATTTCCACCAAACCTTCAAGTTATTATCGTCCACAAACTAATTAGCAAGCTCTTGATAAGCGAGGGTAGACCCTTTGTTGCCATGGCAACAGTTAGACCTAATCTCACTGAAAGGATGCTGTTTGATGGCTTGCCAAACGCACATTGCCTTCTTCAGCTTTTACATCTTTCTATTTGCTTAATGTTTCTTGTCCTTCACTCTTTGTACAAGTTAAGGTTGGTTGAGGTACTGCAGCAACTGAAGAGGTAACTGTGTTACCTAGAGTTGCTGGTTGGTCTGCCCAGTTGCTCACATGCTAAGCGGAGTTGCTGCCAGGTTTAACTGCAGGTAAAATGACCTGTGGGGCATTCTGTCAAAGCTGCCTCACAGTGGAATGGCAGGGCTAATGGCACATTCACCACTTTCAAGCGATAATTCCACCCTTGGATGCTCTTCCACTGTTATATATCATCAATCTGTGATGTTCAGCGCATTCCAGGAGTTAGTTTGTGATGATGCATTGCAACTGACGTTCTCTGTGTACACACTTTTCCTCAACTTGCCTCGTCCCCTTCTACTTCAGTTAGTGATTTTCTACATTTCCCAAAATGCCTCTTGTCAACCCCCAGAAAACGGGCCTGAACTTTTTGCATTCAGCTGTGCGTTACATGTGTAGGTGGAGAGAGCAGGAGCAACAGCAAGAGCAACAGAGCGAGTTTCTGTGGTTGAGAAACCAACATGTCTTGTGGCTGCATTGCATTCTGGTCTATTGAGGCTACTGTTGAAGGAGAAAATTGGCCTCTCTGCCTCTTCTACGATGGATTTCTCCCTGTATGATTGTTGAATGTCGGTGCAAAACAGTGAGTCTTGAAAGAAGCCATTGCTTGTGTGATTCTGAGGGACTGACACCAAAACCCGTTGATATTTTAGATCGCTGAAAAACTTTCTGCTATTAAACTCCATTGTAGCTGCGCTGGAAATATCTCAACGTTACATCACATTGTCTATGTTTCAACAGTGTTAAAGTGTTTTAGAGTGGATTTTTCCTTGAACTATTTCATTCTGTCTCTCAAGCACGTAAAGCACCCGCCAATGTTGTTACCACCACTCTCAGCAGTGAGACAAACAGTCTGCATGGATAAATCAGCCCCCCCCCCCATCAGCCCCCCCACCAGCCCTCCACATCTACCCCAACGACTCCTGCACATACCCCACCTCACTGATTGGCGGCCGAGTTGTTTCTTTGGTAAATAAAACATTTATGGAGGCTCAATTAGCGAAGCCTGTTGAGTGTGTGGCAGCTGTGCTCGCCAGCTGTTTTTAAGGGAAGAGCGATGCAGCGGGGTGAAGCGAGGGAAAAGAGGATGTCAGGAACAGAAAGGAGGAAAAAAAAAATGGATAAGGCAAGGATAACCAGGCAGACAGTTGTTTTTGATTCTGTTTGGACCCATTTTGTGTCAACATGTCAAAAAAAGATGGGTGGTTTGACAGTCTCTCAAAAGAGCAGTGCAGGTTTTTGATAAAAGTGTATCTGTAACGAACATAGCTGAAGCTTCTGCAAGCTCAGTAGCTTTGATGTCATGTGTAGGATATGCCATAATAATATGTGTATTGCAGTCAGCCATTTTATGAATATGGAGAGGATAGGATACCCTCTCAAAGGTAATGCAACAAATAGATCTAAGACCACAAATGTGTTGGATTCAAAGACTTACTTACCTCTCCCTTGAATAATTAACAGTGTGAAAATATCAATCAGCAACTCAGGAATCATTACCTCAGGAGTTATTTTCTTTCTTTTCCCCGGTCCATGAGAACTTGATCAGGATTAAGGGTCAGTTTGAAATCCAGCATCTCATATGAATCTTATATACCCAAAAGATGGAAAATAAAGTCTGAGAATCAAACCATCCCTTTGCCTGCCGCGCATGAATAATGCAGTTATTTTTCAATCTTTGTAACTTTTTTTGACTGACAGTTGGCAGGCTTTATTAGATGTCTTAACAGGAAGGCCCCTATTGCCCAGCCTTGGCATGTACAGCAGAGCAATACCAGAAGAGGTACTTTTCCATTTATATGACTGAAAACAGCAGCGGAGACCTGAGGAAAGCCTGATAGCCTTAGAAAATGAATGCAGGCATCGCTTCTAATTTTCTCATTGCGGTTCAGATGTAGATGAGTGCCATCACTGCCATTCAGATGGATATTGATGGTGGCTTTGGTAACAGGAGGATATGGCTATTGCCAATAGAATCAATTTATGTATGAGACGGTGACACACGAGTCAAATATAAATATATACTAATGTACCTGGGTCCGTACAGGGGCGGGAAGGGAACATTGATTGAATTCAGAAATTAATGTTGAGTGTTCAGCTTAACATTCAAGCAGATCTTGTGGTAATGGAGCGCTTTCTACAGTGTGATACAGATTTTTTTTTTTTTTCTTAAATAAAAGCTCATGTCATTATTTCTTAGTACCCATAAATTGCTAGCAGGCTTCTCATGGAGAACACACTTTCCACACTAAATTGTGAATAATATCCTTAACACTTGCTGTCAAATAACCACAGAACCAAATTACGAAGCATATTTACACATTACAAAGACACTTCAAGTGATTTGTGCGAGCTTTACTGGTTACATAACAACTTACTGCGCCCAATTCATAAACGTATGGAAATTGTAGCCAGGCTTGATGGTACTGCTGCCCTCTGTTGATGTTTCATAAAAGCTTATATTAATGCCCTATGACTGTTTCACATGTGCATTGAATTAGTTTAGGCGTGCCTTAGCAAGGAGAATAATATGTTGGAGGCGTGAATCTGTGTTAATAGCCTTCATTTAGTTCTCGTGCTGCTGAGACAAGAAGGGGAGACATTTTGAAGAACAGTGCTGCATGTAGGAAAGCGGCGTCTTGATTGATTATGGTACAAGGATTGCTGGCAATGCACATAAATAGACAGCGAGATGCCAGCGCTGAAAGTGGCTTTGTCCCCACTGCCACATACCCTTTTCATGATTACAGCAGTTCTCCTCTGTTGTGCTTTTTGATGATGCAAATTGGCTTTGTCTCTCTACAACCCTGAAACACTTCCATAGTAACCCCCCTGCCTAATTTTCCTTTCTCCGTTCTTCTCTTTCAGTGGACGGCTGCACGGATTGGTCAGTGGACTACCTGAAATACAAGGTGCTTTTGGGGGAACCTGTACGGATCAAGTGTGCTTTATTCTATGGATATATCCGAGCCAACTACACCCATGCGCAGAGTGCGGGACTTAGCCTTATGTGGTACAAAAGTACAGGGCATGGGGACTTTGAGGAACCCATCAGCTTTGATGGCACACGGATGAGCAAGGAGGAGGACGCCATATGGTTTCGACCAGCTGAGTTGGAAGATGTGGGGCACTATTCCTGCGTCCTGAGGTAAGCTACGTTAGGTTTATGTACTCCATAAGCCAGTATTACCTGGAGGCATACTGCTCCGTTCAATGCTATCGAATGTGAATTAATACCGTTTTTATTTTATTGTCTGCCTTCAACTGCATTCACTCTTTCCTATAAGGGATTCCTCCTCCCCTTTGTGGTTGTTTTCCCAGCAGAGCGTCAGTAAGTGACGGTTAAGATGAGTTTCTGGACCCCTGTGGACATAAATAAAGCTATTTTAAAGTCCTCCCCTGTTGATTTCTAATGAAATCTCTCATCTCCATCCAAAAGAGCATTGGACCTGGGTCCACAGAGCATCGTCTAACAGTATGAGGCCCCTTTGCTTCACTTAACATGCTAAATTATTTCTTTATTCTCCTCTGGGGGACAATAAGCCATTAGGTGCAATTGGTAGATCCATAACTCTTCGGCCTTCACAAGTCCCCTTTCTGAAACGTGAAAGAGCGAGGCGTGAGATGAAGGAGAATGGACAGTAATTCAACACAGGGAGATTGAGGAAAGGATGAGAAAAAGGCAGCTAAGATAAAAAAAAAAAAGAAAAAAGCAGAGGACTCATACTATCTTCCTTTTCCACTTGTCTGATGGTGGAGGTAGACAATTGTTTGATTTATGAGTTCTATAATGTGGTGAAATTTCTGGCTTCCTAGCTCATATTGGCAGTTGGCATGGAAGTTTTCATTAACGTGGAGGTCGTCTGTGGCCAGTCAAAAAGAAGGACAAAGCCAGTGCGTTGGAGCCCATAACAATTTCTATTTTCACAAGACAAGAGGAACTTTGAAACACATCTTTCTGAAAGACAGAGGCGTAATCTCTTTAGAATTCATAAAAATCCACAGAAACTCTGAGCCCCAATCAGAGTCTGGTCTGTCAGCAGCAGAAGTTTGATGTATTCAATCAGTCAGAAACATATTATTATTCCCATTTCAACTTAAACGCAAATGATTGTGGACATTTGTCATACTGGCAAAAGAATGAATGTGCTCTCGAACACTTGCAGTCAGCGCAACTTCTCTTGTGTTTCACAGGCTCAATTCAGCTAAGAGAATTTGGCCGTTGCTATTCAACACCATTAGCATTCTCCCCTTTGCTGCGGCAGGCGCCATGAATGGAAACGGGCAGCACCAATCCAACAATTCTCTATTCAGTGACGTTGGCAGCGTTTGCCGGAGGTAGACAATCAGTCAGCTCCGAGTTATTGTGTAATCACGCAGAAAGTAGAGCCATGAGATTTGATTTGGACGAGTAGTGTCGCTTTGTCGCCAGTCTCCACCATTCAGAACCAAATTAAGGGGCAACACTTATTTGCCCATCATGGAGAGAAATTACAATGGTTCTGAATACAGAGCTCTTTTTCTTCGCCCAGGCTGTCTATAGGTTCTTTGTCATAATGCTGAGTATGGTTGCTTCCTCCAGGTTTTGACTGGGTTTTTACATCGGATGTTGGCATTTTTAATGCTCTTAACGCTTAACTCTTGCAGTCCATTACAGTTTTCCACTTAAATGTAATATTTGCAACTTTGACATTTAATTACACTGTCGTCATTGATGCCACAATCAACTTCCTTGATTGTCAGTGTTAATTAAAGCATCAACACCATCTCCATTGCAGCTGGGGGCGTTCAGAAAATCAGCTACACATTATCACAGAAAACAGACACATGATATGCTGATTAGCTATGATAAGAGCGCGGTATGATATGCATGTTCCCATGAGCCCATGATATGATTGCATGCGATCCCATGATGCAATTGTTTTTGAAGAGCACCATGTTTACTGTCACTTGGATGGAGTCTGTTTGTTTCTCTCCTCTGCTGTAACATATTAGTCCTCTTCCACAGCCTGGAAATCAGCCGGAAAGAATACAATGTGGCTTAATTTCATTCGATGGAGCCATTCACTGAAAATATGTCAGTTACAGCTAAGTTCAGCATTATGAACAGTAAAGCCAGTAATTCCCAGATTGACACATCTTCCCTGGAAACATAATACCAAAAGTAAAGGTTTTACTTTGGATTGCTCAGTAAATTTCCCTAAAGATATGAAAGCATTGAAACAGCACCAGAGAGGTTTTCTTTTATATCCACTGACTTAATTCAACATAAAAAACTGAAAAAAATAAAACATTTGTCAAAAGATGTTTCTACTGCTTGGCCATGCAGCTCATTCAGCTGAGGAAATAAACTGAATGGTGTACAGTATTGCATGTGCTTGATTATATAGTAATAACTTATTAACCTTGTAGGTAAAGGGCGTTTTCTCTTGACTGGCTCATTAGTCAGCTCCATACAGCAGCATACGGTGGCTTTTAACAGGGGGAAGGGCCTGCTTAAAAGGCTAGGATGGATTAGGTTATTGGATATTGTGCATGGGCGTGTGTGTGTGTGTTGCATGTTTAGTTTAATGCAGCAGGCACAGTGTTCTGAAGCAATGCAGCAGAATCGACCACATGGGACCATCAAATTAGAATGATTTATAGTCCTGTATTGGAATATAAGTTACAGTTCTGTTGAGTGGAGCCACAATAATATGGAAAGGGCTCAATCCTCCAAGTCTGGATGATTGACAAATCAGTGGATTCTGGGAAACAGGCTTTCGATTGCATCTCGCTTTCTCATACACCGAGCCCAAATCGTCTAAAAATAGATTCTATACACAGTAGATGGCTCTGACCTTGCCTATGAATTACACTGTATACAACATTATATATTGCCTTTACATGTTATTCACCATCACGGATGAAAGAGTACTCCAAAGTACACTTGCAGTAATAACACTACAAATCTCGCTTTTTAAACAATATGCTATTAGGCTTAAACTAGTTACCGCGTGACGTTTGCGGTCCCATTTGGTTTTGTGTCAATCTCATGATCGTTTCTGCCCAAGTGTTGACAATGAGTCGAAAATGCAGAAACGGAATTATCCGATTTCACAAACACACGGCGGCATGTAGCGCCGTTATGTAGACGTGACTCATTTCAATTCTCTGTCGCCGCAGCCAAATCCGAGGATTTCTCTCCTCTTTTGTCTCAGCTATGCGGGCCCTATAGATGATCAGTGCTTGCATATGTTAACATATCACATTTGGATTAGGCTGTTGGCAGCGTTTCTTTTTCGTTGAGGATCCTCACCCTTTTGAAGCAAGAAGGAACCTAGGGAATTAGAGCGCTCGGCATCGGAACGAATGAATCATAGCAGAACAATAAATCATCTCTCGCTGGATAAATTTCATACTTGAGCACATGTTATAACAATTGGATCCCAATTACTATGGCCTTTCATAATACTATTTTCTCAATCCAAGTATTGACAGTGACTAGTTTATCTAGCAGGAATGTTAACACATTTTATAGAATACTGTAGACTGTCTTGCCCTATAGACAACATATAGTAATGATCTTTATATGATGTTTTTTTTATAGTATTTTATGGTATTTTTTTACAGTATTTATCATCATTCACCATTTTCCCTTTTGCATTTGAGCAGCAAGCACCTTACTGTTAATATTATTATTCCCTGGGATTACAGTTAAAAAGCCAGATGGCTCATAACTGGCACGTTTACAGAAATGTTGACCAGTGGGCATTGTCCCTGTAAAACTAAACATAATGAAGTAAAATAAAAAAATATGGTGTGCGATTAACAGGAGCAGCTTGGGCACAATGTGGCACGGTGCAGATGATGACAGAGTAGTGTAAGAGAGAGTACACATCTGCACTGCGAAACAGACTCGTGTCATCTAGTCGTCTTATTTTTCTTAAAACAAGCGGAAAAAGAAATCTGCCAATTAGGTGAGATATACAGTGAGTGCAATTATTTCCAATTCAAATCAACTAGTTTCAAGTGCTCTCTTAATCAAGTGTCATTTTCTTGGCACTGTTGAAGTGATGCGCCTCACTCTGCCATGTTTCAAGATGTTGACACTTGTGTGGAAAGTGGAATTATCTCAACCCACTGGCAGAATCTTCCACTTGTTTCAAGAACAATACAATGTTAAGAGGGAATATGATATTAAATGACTTGCTATGGTGGATATTTTTTGCCGTGTGTAGTATGGTTGACCCTATTACCTCACTTATTCTCTTTCTCTTTCTCTCTATCTGTGATTCACTCGCTCACACACACACACACAAAGATGCATGCAAATATTCTTTTTGCCCTCGTTTCTCATATTACATTATGCCCTCTGACTTTATTCTGTCCACCCTACCTCTCAGTTACACACACACACACACATGCAGCAGTGCACCACACTCATCACATCTTGTGTATTTGCTCGGCTGCACTTAAGGATGTCAGAGGGCATCGCCATACACACACACTCACACACACACACACAAACCCGGCATGTCAGCTCTCTGCTCCCCGGAGACTAGCCGCTGCTGACAGGAACTTAATGTGCCTCCAATCTGTATGTGAAAGCAGGCCAGCATCAACGCATGCGCGCACACACACACACACACTAAAACATTCTGAGCATGGATGCTGTCTAACTCTCTCTCTCCCTCTCTCTCGCTCACACACACACACACACACTCAGATCCACAGGCATTACACATGACAAGGAGAAGCTCATGCAACATACAGTATAGCAGTCGAGGGGAGCAGATGAGCAGCGCTGTGTGTCAAATTAAGGTCAGCACTCAGCTGTTTCAGATGTTATACCCTAAGGAGCTCCGTTGTATGCAGAGCCGAAACATCTGCAGTGGGGGAGTGTGTCACTTACTGTGGAGCGGCAGAAAAATACACACACACAGATACACACAGGCCATCCGGGTACTTACAGGGATGCCGCTAACTCCCTAGCACTGCTGCAAGTAGCTCTCTAAGCCTATTAGCATTACAAAGTTACTAATTCCTGCTCCTTTACACTGCGCTGACAGCAGAGACAGCCAAGTAAAAGCTGGCTACCGTCATGACACGCGAACAAAAGCGCGGAATAGATGTTTGGATTTGGTTCACCAGTGATTTGAAAATATGTGGTTCGGATGGGGATCTGCGAGAGCTGGATGTTCCCCGTTAGAGTACTTTTTTTTTTTCAGTTTAGCCCCACCTCCCTCTGTATTTATGCTCACTGTGAACTGCATTTCTTTGATTTGTTAGGACGGTGTTTGGTTTACATAACGGCTGACTAGCTGTATGGAATATGTATCTGTGAGTGTTTCAATGCGTGTGTGTGTGTGTTTGTGGGTTGAAGAGGTGGTGAATAGGCCCTTTACAGAAGCGTTTAAATACCATAGCAACCATTCCCATTGGAAGAACACTGACAAGCTAGTGGAAGACCAGCACCTGTTATAGAGGCCCAGTGGTCAAACTACATGAACACATGAAAAACACTAAGGGATTTTATGACACCCAGTTCAATTTGCCTTTCTCACTCTTAAACATAAGACAGTCTTATCTGATTCGTGTTATGAAAAAAGAGCAATTCAAAGTTCCCTAAACATTAATGAAAGATAAGGGATTAACAGTGTGAACAAATATGTGATGCTTAGCAATGAAGGCAGTAAATGGTGCTGTGTATGCTAGCAATCATTCAGACATTGCTTTCTCTAAGGTTGAGTAAAATATCTTGTTGACTCTTACTTGGATAGCAAGCCTTATACTTGGAGGGTCATGAATAAACTGAGCAGGCCCTGTACTGACTGCTGTCTGCTTTAACGTCTTTGCAATTAATTGAGGCTATCAATAGTTGGCCTCTTTTTTCTGATAATTGTTTTGTTTTTTTCTCCTTGACCTGGGACAGTTTCGGAAGTCTATAAAAGAAGTCTTTGGAAATCTTCTCCCCTGTCTTTCCTGCCTTATTGGAAACGCCACTCGCACAACAAAACTTGCCCATGATGTTTGCAGTGTTGACAGCAGCAAGTCAGACTAGGCAACTGTGCTGGAATTACATGGTGGTCTCCTAACATGGCCGCTAGGCGTGTTACAATGCTTCTGCAACGCCTCTAAATGCATGCATACATACTGTAGACACACAAATACACTCCCTCTCTCACACAAACTCTGAGGCAGGCACAGACACAGGCATAAACATGCACCTCACACACATACATACACAGGCATAGACCTACATACTGAAAAACAGACACACAGACACACACACACACACACACCGTATTGATCGACCTAAGCACGAGGATTACAGTGTCAGATTAAGGACAGATGCAGCAGAGCAGGGAGGATCCCAGTTCTTAGCAGGTAGCTGATGTTTCACCTCTGACCTCGTTCGCCAGTGTTAGCATGCCTTCACCATCCCAGGCTTATTAATGGGTTTCCTGCATGTCCTGCAATGCTTTTCCTGTCACCAACAAAGGACAAGGGGAGGGGAAAGTAGCAGAGGAAGGTATGTGTGTCTGTGACTGTATGTGTGTGTGTGTGTGTGTGTGTGTGAGTGTCCATTTGCCTGTTAAAGCCTGACTTGCCACACCAGCATGTGAATTCTCACCAGGCGTTTTTTACACCAACACATCTACAGTCACCATCACACACACAGAACTCATACAAACACCACACACACACACACATTAAAACACAGTCGGCTCCCATCCCGTCCCAGGCCCCAGCCATGTTGACTGTATTAGTATTCGTGGGCAGGAGTGGCTGGTGATCTCTCAGGGAAGTGACAGTCAGAATGGGCCGTCTGGAACACTCTGTCATTCAGCCCCAGTCAGGGCCTGTCCAATTGATCCAGCCCAGCTGTCAAAGCCAATGAGAGACGCTAGACTAAGGAGCAGCAGGGACGGTTTGTGCTGCCAGGGGTTATGGATGATGTATAATATAAGGATGGTGTTTGTGTTATAAGCTACCTGGCAGGAGACAATCAGTAAGCTGCGGCTCTGTGGAATAGCAACACCAAGGAGGGCTGTAGCACGGGGCGATGATGGATGTATATTAATGGAGTTTATTTTAAAGTGCTTGGCACTGTTGCGGTGTATATTAATGTGGTTTTAAAGTCACAATGAAATGAAAAATGACATTTTCAACCGGTAATACCATCACCGATGAATAGAACAATTCCCCCGTCCGCCGCTCCCATCAAACACAACCTGCAACTTCACAAATTTCAAGAGTCGCAACATGGTGTTCACCCCCGAAAGCTCTGTTCCCTCTTCCTAAGACACCATGGTTGTGTCTCGGTGGCTGGAATATATTCATTTTGAATAATAATGTGACAGCTCAAGATTGTTATACACATAGCATTTCACAGTTTCACTAACTACATAAAATGGGCTTTGTTTGTTATCCAACCCGCCCACTTTTGATCAGTCCCTCCCACAAATTTATGTGAAATTACGGAAGCGAAACACCACCAACACCATTTAATTACTTGTGCATTGTGGTTTTGTGGAGCTGCACCATGGAGGACCGCAGCAAGGGGTGAAAGTAATAATCCACGTAATTTTCATATAAATGAATGTCCGTTTTTCTACTCTCTATTGCCCATTGATATAACACAATAGTGATTCTACCTATAGCCAGTCATGAAAGCTTTTACATTTGCTGTTCTAAATACTCGGTGTCTGGTAGCTAGTACACACTGTTTGATTGACAGGTGATCTCTGGGAAGAGCAGTGCAAAAATACCACAGCAGTGAGCGCTTAGCAACAAAGATGTTGCCAAAATGGAAAAAACAGAATCTCACAGATTATCACTTTAAGAGGTTATGGAAGCGTTTGTGCCAAAACACTTAGCAGGCAGTTTTTCACTGTGCATAAGTGTGGTTTTAGTGTGGTGTGGATTTGCCAAGCTGCTACATCCACTAGCCAGAGGTTATTGATGATGTTTCCCTATATTCAATAGTCACTATACCTGTATCTAAATCGTCAGACCGCTCTGTCGACACTTTGTTTGGACGGCCTTTTACTTGGCTGTATGTGGTTTAGTGGAGGCTTTTTTCCAGCAGCTATTGTCTGATGATGTATGAGCTGCTGTTTGGTCTTAGTCCTCCTTCCACACCTTGCTTTATTCAGCTGTGTGATACGGCGGTGTGAACTTGGCCAGATATGCACTGTGGACTTCTGATGTTACTATGTCAGTGTACAATCAGATCCAATCAGTTTTAGGCCAGGTGCTGGATAACAGTAGACTTTTATCCAGCATTCACACGAATGGAAAAAATACACTGTATCTTGCTTGCTGTATTCACAATACCAATCCTTTGTTTGTGACTTTTCAACCAACAACGTTTTATCTGGCAATCCTTGTCCCAATCCTTTTATTGCAGCAAAGATATTGGTGGTAGAAACAACAAAACAAAGGATCAGGAGGTTGAATGCAGTGTGCAGATAAATATATATATATATATAAAAAAAAAAAAAATTTCATTTGTGGATTATGTCGGTGTCGTCCTTGATGATCTTCCAAACAAGGCCCATGAACACACTGCTAGCAGATGTGATTCATAAATGCCATTGTAAGAGAGAACACGTTATGGTATGTGGATAGTAATGTTTTAACATTCGTTTAGTTAATGGCCTCAATTCATATCCATTCTTCTTACACTGTGCTTCACCAGGAAGAACATTTAATTTTCCCAGTGTGGACTCAAAAAGAGGTCAACTTTTTTAACTTTTGAAACAGTTTGAATTGTCCCGCTGTGTTAAACCCCAATCATTTGATACTCCCAAGTAGTGAAACTCCAAAAATTGTGGTGCTTTTAGAGCCAGAATGCATGATTATACTTTCATGATCACAGTGCACAACAGAAATCAGGCTGTATCCCATGACATTACATCCATAGCTGCAAAAACAGGTCTGCAGTCTATTTTTTGTCGCAATTGTGCATAGAGCTCCCAACTGGATGTCATTCCAATCCAGGAGCCACACACAGTGAGAGAGAGATTCACTACTTGCACAGTAGCACAGCTATATAAGTATTTAACATGACATTAATGCCACTTGCCATTATATTCCACTCATTTACAACCACAGGAGTGTTCTTGACCACGTATAATGTGATCTATCTAACTATAATGCTTTTTTCCAATCACGCAATGCACAGCTTGGGCGTTTCAGCATTAGCATTAACCTAAATTCACTGATAGGTTGCCTTGCTTTCTGTGGACCAGCAATTCCATAACATTGATTGGCATCCAGCACCATTACCTGAAACCAGGAACACTTATTGGTTTGTATTCTCAAAGCACAAAAGAGACCATATTGACTCATTCAAAATAAGAGTCAACACCAGCATTAATATTTTTGAGCAATTTTTATTCTTAGCCTGAAAAAAAAATTGGATTTCTTTCATTCCCGGAGACTAAGGGGATTTCCGAGAGGCGAATCCTAGGGGGCTGGGAGCCCTAATTGTGCACTGTTTTCGTTCAACTAACGTCACACTGTTGTACATTAAAAACATTTTGAAAATATTTTATGCATGGAAATGTTGAATATTTTAAAATGGAGTGTTCTTGTTCTTTGTAGCATTGGAGCTTCTAGCAACAAACTGCCTGCTTTATTGCAATAAGGAAGGCTTTTTTTTACATTCATTACAAAAAAGCACAAGTACAGTATAATCATCATCATACTTGGATAATCTTATCTGCAAAGCTATAGCCAAAGATGCAACACTGCCAGGCTTTATTACTTACTATATTTACATGCACATAATATTCTGAATAAAAGCTCCTATCCTGGTTAATATCTTATTGTGGAAGATAGGTTTATGTTCATGTTCATATCCCAATCACAAATATCCCAAATATCCCCTTTTTTTTTTTACAATGGAAACAAAACTTATTCAGACACTGAAAACCAAATATAAACTGGACATGGTGTCTACATGCTTCAGTGCCCCCATCAAATATTGGTATATCCCAGCTATCTTGTTTGGGTTTCTAATAATCGGATAAGAGCTTATTGTAAACGGGATATGATATTTTCACAGGCCAAATCGAAAACAGAATACTCGAATGACGACAAGATATTGATGTGCATGTAAATCCATTCACTCAGACAACAGCGCTGACGGACATTTTAGCTCTGCATGTGCTCATTTTGATGTACTTGGGGCACTCTCTGGCGAAATTGGAATATAATTTTAATCCACCGTCTGCATGCATTATGGGCCAATTTCATTGCATACCCTTCATGCTCCTCCTGATAGGACATTTGTCCCACGCTCGATTCCATTTGATTAAGCCGAGCTCAGATGGCTCAAGGCTGCCGGGGGCAAAAGGAGAGAAGGGTTGACAGTGGAGATTTTGCAGGTTTTTCACAGGAAGACTTCCTGATCCAGATCTCTTGTCACAGTCACACGTGTCTGCGTGACCACCAAGACAATTCAGCTAAAGGTCAGCTGTGACTCTTTTTTTTTTTTTTTTTTTTTTTTTCTTGCAGCATCGATCTCCATTTCACTGTTAATCTTATAAGCACATGTGCAATAGACTGTGAGGATTTTTTATTCATTTCAATAGAATTTTATGCCATGCCTTGGAGTGCAGAATAACACACTGGCTAAATATTTCCACCAGCTGAGAGGATTTATTCTTCAGAGTAGCCTCCCCATATATCCAGCCTCTTGGCTCCCCTGGTCCACTCCGAGCGGAGGAAGCCATCAAACAAGATGCCAAACCATCGCTATCTGATAGCAGGGACACTGACCTTCTCTTCCTCATATCTGATGGTGGTTTTTATCTGCCAGACAAATGTCAGAAATACCATTCCCCAAGCACAATCACTTTGGCACCGCAGCCAACTTTCCTCCCCCTCCCCCCCTCCCTCCCTCCCTCCCCGCTGGATGGTGAATGGCGGAGCTCCGAGCGAGACATCTGCAATACCGCAGCTGTCAGTCAAAGCCTGATATAGGAGAGAACTCACGCAGCCTGTCTGAATCCCAAGGGTGAGAGTATAATAGGAAAGTGGCTGGGACTTGGGACAGAAACTCTGTTGTAATTTCATAAAACTACCTAATTTTTTTAATTTGCCTAGAGTAATCAGAACTACACAGTCATTCAGAAAACACTGTTTCCCAAAGTGAGTTTTTATGATGTGTGAACCCCTAAAAGAGAGCAGCCATACACAGGGCAACATGCTGGTCAACTCTGATGGGCAGCAGTTTCCAAAAAATTGCCTCCCTACTGTTTATATAATCACATGGGCGCATCTGGTTGTCAGGAAACATTTGAAGAGCTTTTTTCCAAAATAAAATATTAACCATTTGAAAACTTTGACAACCACTGTCACAAAATGACTGCTGACAATAAAGTGAGACTCACAGCTGAATGGCTATCTTGACCCTGTCACCAAAAAGTAGCATTCCAGAGAGATAGAGAGATAGAGATAATATCAGGAATGAGAGAAAATATTATGTAAGATGTATTTTTTTTCCCCCAAAATGGATATATAGTGCTGGAATGAAACCGCTCCTTTGAAAAGCTGTCTGACCCTGTGACTCACTTTGTTGCCTGTTGCTGGGAACATTGCCCATATACTGTACATTGCTCAAAGAAACTGCTTAGTCTGTCAAACCCCCTAGTGACAGTGGTGAAATTGTGAAACTGAGCAACACAGACCTGCTGTTCGTTGGACTGTGATTAGTTTAAATTTTTTCACCAATATGGCCTATTTCCTCAGTGAAACAGCCCATTCCAGCTGCAACATTATGTATGAGACCATTTGTATTTGATATGCATAGCAGTATGGCTGCTCATACATTATACCCAGAAGGCCTGAGGGACCAATGAATAAGGTCATGACGGAGTTAGAAGAGTATACAGTGGAGACAAATTGTTTATGCTTGTTATGAAATCAGGTTGCTAGCATAAAGATGAGTTGGAGGTGTCGTGGAATGGAAAATTAGTTCCCTGAAGGTATCGGCTAGGAAATGACTAAGTAACGCGTTCACGGACAAGAAGGCCTAAGTTTGGGACACACAGCACTAGGGAAAAGGCTTAAAGGCATTCTCAGACCAAATACATTATTTGGTCAACTTTGTGTGGTGGGATGAGAAGATTGCAGTTGCACCTGTGTTTGTCCAGTGTTTCTTTTTCAATACAATACATACTAATGCCTGTATACACTGTATGTTTAATGCAGTGGTTTTCAAAGTGTGGTCCTGGGAGTCCCACAGGTCTTCTAGGAGGTCTGCAGTGAAATGAGGCAATTCTCTAGACATTATCCCATTTAGAGAATGTATAACAATGACTATTCTAATCATAGGTGCCACTATCACCACTATTATGTCCGCATGTACACTGTAGACAGTTATATAATTCAGTACTAAATCAACAACAACAAAAATCTTCAAATACCGAATGTCTTCTTTTTCACAATGGTCATCATCATGTTGAGTCCCCTGGGGCAACTCGGGCTCTTGAGATCCCGGTCCAGTAATAAGAGCTAGTGGATAGTAAGAGCTCATTTATAAAAAAGTCAGTGCTGTACAGTGTAATCCTGCAGCAAGTCCTCTGTTACCTTTGTGAAACGAGCTTCTCGAGGCTCAATCACACCTTCATAGCTAGTATTGTACACAGGTACCAAACACTAGCATTTAGACCAAAGCATGACATTTTGCTGTTTTGCATAATAGGCCACATCATGTAAATGATGTTGTACTGAGGTTCTGTGGAAGCCATTCATTATTTGTTGTCAGTCTTGCAAGGATTACATATCGCACATAGCAGAAATATTGGCTCGGGATCTTTATTTTGTGTGTGTCTCTATCTATGAGCTTGTGTGTGCGTGTGCAAGCGTGTAGGCAGGAGCGCGCGCGTTCGTGACAGCATGGCAAAACCAAATTATCCACAGAGGTGTGTGTTCCTCCCTGAGAAATCTTGTACTACAAGACAAGAGAGAGAGGGGCGGCTGGGCGGGTGGAGGCAGGGACGGAGACGTACCGCGGGCGGAGAGAGGAAGAGCAAGAGAGAGGGGTGGATGGATCATAATTGAGGCAGGAGTTGGTTGTTCCGTAAACACCGGCGTGGCAGGCGAGCGGCACACTCTTAGACAGGGGCTAAGTGGGAGCAAGTTGGCCCACAGTCAGATTTGGGGAGCCGGGGTGCTTAATCATCCCGGGCCCGGCGCTACAGCTGACAGGTGAGTTATGAGCGGGAGCCACAGGTAGGAGCCCCAGTCCTCCCACCGCTCCCCATGACCTTCGCTCCGGTCATAAATAATGCAGGGGCCATAAAATACTGATTTAGGGTAATCCGGCACTGCCCTAGCCTGGCCCGGGCCGGTCTGGGCCTGGCGTGGGGAAGGGAGGGTGACACTGGACTGTGTTTTGGAAGATGTGATGCACGCAACAGAAAAGACAGGAAAGAACACTGTTTATTGCGTATTTAGGCCTTAGTCTTGAATAGAACTTGCTTTGCTCTGGTCTCAGTTTTGACTTTCGACTCAACCCCCTTTGGACCTGGTTTTGGTTTTGACTTGTACTTGACTAAGGTGGCTGACTACAGCCCTACACACACACACACACGCACACACCCACACACACAAATATATACACATGCATTTTGCTGCCAAGGGACACTGCAATGATTTGGCAGATGTTAGCAATATCTCTGCTGAGCCTGATGCCCTGATTACAGCAGGAAGATTTCTATGACGTCGCATTTAAAAAGCTGCAGTGATGGAGGACGTGCCTGGAGGGATGGAGAAACAGCTTAACCTTCTTCCGAATGCTGATGAGCCAGTTGGGACGCTGCCATGTTAACAGTGACATTCAGTCTCTCCACAATACATTCATATATGGGTTTAATTCTACAATACATTTAAACCTGTCACATGCCTCATGTGTTTTCAACAATGTTGGTTGGCTTGGTAAGAAGGTTTAGGAAAAGCTTTCAATGGTAATTCATTAACTGTCCAGCCATGAAATCATTTTAATAAACATAGTTTTTTATTACAAATACAGACTTTATTAGAATCCTAACCTGAGAGTAATCATAATTGGGGCAAAAAAGAAAAAAATTATTTGAATCCAAAAATTCAACAAAGCTGATGCCCTGTTAGTTGGTTAAGCTAGCTGAGAAAACATACAGAGGCACTTTTTTTTTCTTTTTTTTTTTTTTTTTTTGACATTACTCTCATTTTGTTACAGAATGTGCTAGCATTTTTCTATGGACAAGAAGATATGCAATGATTTTTTTTTTTTTCAACTTATGAATGAGCATGTATACATGGCAACAACGGGCATGTATACATGCTCATCCCCAATCAGCTCTTTTGGTACAGCAATTATGTAATGAGATATGAACTGTGTGTCGCTGTACATCACAGGACAACATGTTATATTAACCCTCTGTAAAGGGTTAATGTCTGTTTTTCTGTCTGATTGCCACTGTCCTGTGATAGCATTATGCTGAGGTTACCTTTAATCAACTCTTTGGCCTCTGGCCGTTTGGCGTCTACTACTCTACACTGAGACAGTTCTCTCAGAACCTTATTGTTAGTTGAAATCAGGCTCCAATGAGTAATCAGCAATTATTTCATTATCCAATTTCTATTAGAGAGGAGTTATTTTAATTAAGAGATTCATTAAGTTAGTTCATTAATTTCCCCCCAGGTGCCATGCAATCTCATGAGAATTTCAAATCAATTCTGCTGCCTATTATTTAATATCAGAGCGAACAGTTGCTGAGTTAAAGGGCATGTTCCATCTGCTTCATCCACTGGGGGGATAGATTCATTGGCAGTGTAGCAATTGCGAAAAAAAAAAGAAGATGGATGGATATATGGATGGGTAGATGGATTGGAAGGTAGATGGTGGTGATTTTCCACACATTTACTGTAAGTCATTTGTTTAAAAGGCCAATCTAACTCTGGAAGTGGCATAGGCTGCATACATTATCCTATAAATTATCTTATGAATTTTAACCAATGCAAAAGACCCATAAGTATCTCTCGGTAAGGAACAGGTGCAGCACTTTTCACTATATGCCTATCATAATCCTTTCGGCAAGCCGTCGGACTCATAACTGACCATTGCACATAATTTCACCGTCTTTCTCACGTATTGCAGCTCGAGTCCTCTGCCTGCCCTCCAGCTGTATATGGTAGCTGTCAGCCCCAGATTTCTCTTGGTTGATGTATGCAGCATGCTATCTATCATTGCCACGACATTGCATATCCTCTTCAGTTTGACACTTTTGACAGACCTTCTCGCCCATTAATGCCATGGTATCGCCTAGCTTGTTATCACCCCATCTACAGTACACAGAAGGCTACACGAGCATTGAATGCTCAGTGCGTAGTTTGCGCTTAAGTCTCTGGAGTGTGCAGAGCAGTAGGATAATTGTCCTCCCCAGTTCTTTGGAGAGGCTTCATGAATATTATACCTGCTGAGTGAATAGTCAAGGGGGCGCCTTGCTCGTCGGGCTCAAAAGGCACAGTGACGGATGTGAAATGTTGGAAAGACATCGTAGGACAAAGTGTTGGCCCAGACCATCGATCACTCACGCGGACCAGATGACACAATTCTCTCTCTCCCTTCCAGCGGGCGAGTTTATCAGCGCTGCCCAGAATATTTAACAGGGAAGAGAGAGCACCCGTGGGATCTCATTTGCACAGGTGTCCATCTGGTAGAAGTTGTCTGGGATAATCTCCACATCATGTCACATTTGCATCCGGGCTTCATAAAATGGGCACACTTAATCGGACCGCCCGGCGCCGGCCAGTTCGGAGGGCGAGGGATTGTTTGCCCACACTGTGGCGAGGACCAGTGTGTGTTGCACTAATCCACGAGGCGGCTAATGCTGCGCAATTATGTAAGGATTTAACATGTTTGTAATTGTTTGTTGGTTCAGCTCAATTTGTGTAACCAGCTTTAGTTGGAAAATTAGCAATGAGATTTTCCTAAACGCTGCCAATTTGTTTGGTCTTTTAACCAGGGGGATTTGCTGCAGTCAGGCCAGAGTACTTGTCAATTGTGACAGTCTTATTAGCCGGTTTGGGCGAAGAAAAGGTGCTCTTATTGAGTTCATTGATCATCAAGGGCCTTTGCTTCTTTTCCCCTCCTTCAAATAGCACAACTTTCATAGTGAGTCAATGTGTTCATTGATCCCCACGTTCTGTTAAGAATTACTCAAGCAGTAGATCCGATCTCAAAATGTTCGCTGTCCCATTAATGATCCATACAAGATCACTGTAGATGCTTAGCAGGTGTATCTTGTGGCTCTCATGTGGCTCCAGAGCGTTGCTGTCCTGGTCATATCTACATTTCAGACTAGGTCCCTAGAACATCTACAAGGTTTGATGATGGTGACAGAGAAGTATTGGTCACAAGATTGTCTAATGCTGAACATGCCCAAGAGAATGCTCAGCTGATGATGGCCTGGTCCAATACTTAATGACAAGCTTTACCTCTGCAATAGCATTCAGGGACAGCACCAAGCAGTCAATGCACACTACAGCAGGCCCAGTATCCAGTAAAATAAAATGTTTATTCCACCACGTATGAATGCTCTATCTGTGGACTCAGGCAAGCATGTAGTCTCCAAACATTACAGCTAATCTTGCGTTTTACATCCTCTCTCCCTCGCATTGTAAATTCTCTTCTTTATGTATATGACCTGACCAGTTACAGTACATCAATCGTAGCAAGTAATTTTCTGCTAGCTCGCGCTGTATCTGCATAACACATGGAAACAAAAACTTCAATCAATCTTCAAGTGCTGTTGACATTCGGTGCTGTAGCTCCACATTAGGGCCGCTATCCCTGCCTCTCTCACACACACACACACACACACACACAAATGTTTCCATTGTCTTTTGCCATCAATGGTTCAGGAGAGCTGTGCATCAACCTGAGTACCATTGCTATTCATACTTGAATGGATGAGAAAACACAATATGACATTGTATGAATCTGTAATGGTCCAGACCGTACACTATAGCTCAGAGTAAAGAGGATTCATCATGCTGATTCCATGTCTGGTTTCCCCTTTCATGAGACTGTAAAAAGTGAAACGTGTTAATTGCAAAAAAAAGATAATGTTTTTAACTTCTTAAATAGTGAAATAAATGTGATTAAACTCCCAAATGACCTTTTTTTTTCAATGCAACAAAGCAGAAAATCGAGACAAAATGTGAGTGCTTTAGATGTCAATGAGTATTAAAGGTAGGACTTCCTCTATTCCATTGTAGTATTATCTGTGAAAATGATGAGTTGCCTTCTAATAAAATGTTTTATTATATCTGCTCTCTGCTGTGTTGAATGAGTCACGTGGAATCTGAGGAATCACCCTTGTGGAGACTGTGATAGCGGAGAAGGGGTTCGTTCTGCCCGTGTGAACTCGGAGACGGATCACTTGCAGCTGTTGTTCGCGCCGTCTCGCGAGGCTTCGGCAATATGAGACGAACTTGTAGATTTTAGCGACTGACGCGTTGACTTCTTCTGTTGCAGGAACTCCACATACTGCATGAAGGTGTCCATGTCTCTGACGGTAGCGGAGAATGACACCGACCTCTGCTATAACTCCAAAATGAGGTCCTTTGAGAAGGCAGAACTGAGCAAAAGCAAAGAGATCATCTGTCCGGACATTGAGGATTATATACAGCCCGGCGTGGAGCCTGAGATTTCATGGTATAAGGTAAGAGCCAATCTTTATATATGATCTAAAAGTATATTTCCCCAGTTAAGTGAGAATCTCACTTATTATCTGCCATTGAATTGATTTCTCTAAACATAGGATTTTTTTTTGTCTGACCACTGAAACCCCTCCTGCACAACATTGAGAAATAGAAACTTCGAATTAAATTTGTAAACTTACTTCACAGACAGTTCTTTATTTGTGGTATGAACTTGCGCTGAGAATAATCCACTTAAGGTCAGCTGTATTGAGGGTCTAATTAGCTGCAAATACCATCTATTTCTTCCTGCGACTGAAAACATCAACAAACATCTCAGAAACTTCCTATGGACTGGCAAAATTAAATATATATATACACACACCTCTTTTGTTATGAACTCAATAACCCCATTCTAAACTTCTCCTCCTCCCGACGGAGTGTCTGGGAGGCAGTTGCGACGCCCACGGTATAACCGACCCGGTCGCCGGCCTCTGCAGACCTCCCACGTCCGGCCGGCCCGTCTGACAAAGCTGCCGGGGGAAGCCGGGGGGCCAATTCATCAAAAGTGAATGTGCGTCGGATTAGGTGGCCACACCGCTTCTTCAGTTTCCCAGTGAATCAAATTAAAATGGTAGATAATGACTGTGGGCTCCAGACCCTCCAGTTATTGGCTCTCGCTTTGTAAGTAGGGGCTGATTGAATTCCGGGAGGCTCGTGTTGGACCACAATTGGAAACCGAACCCACAGTGCCCCAGTTTCCTCCGCCTCAGGTGTTTTGCACGCCCAACATCTGAGAGGCCTCGGCTGGAAGTCCATACTACATATTGCCTGCTAAATAGTATGCTGTAGCAATAGACAGAGGGTTCTCAATCCATATTACACCATCAGCTGCTGTTGTCATGTATGGTGTGGTATGCAGTTGGCTCATTTTTAAGTGTATCTTCTATTATTTCTTCTATGCATTCTCTTCCATGGTGGAAGAGAATGCATCATTACAACAGCTTAATTATAAGGACCATACTGTTTGTTTGCATCTTCTAGCCCATTTATTACACGCACACATACTTTACATTGCTACTGACCATTTTCCAAAGGTTTACCAGATTTCTCTATTTTTAAAACGTTCAGATGATAAACCTTCCTTCCAAGTTCTCTGCCGCTCTGGCAAACATTCCTGCCCGGGTTTAGAAGTCATGGATGTATGAATTTAGTTTGTAAAACAATCTTTTCTTCAGGGACAATTTTCTGGCGGAGACGTACATTCTGTTATGTGGGCGTTTGTGCATGGAAACCATTTCCAAGTTCAACAGAGGAATTGTGCATTCACGTGCTAACAGATATAATGTAAAAAAAAATCCCTACTTGGTAGTTAGTGGGTTGAAGGAACACCATTTCCACTTCACTTGCCACTCTACTTGGTAGTTAGCCAGACTATCACTTTTTTAAAGCAAGAAGAAGCCAAATCCACATGATCTTTTTTGTCTTGCGGGTTTGATTTTCCGTCAAAATAGCACACAAATGCAGTGATGTCAGAGCTTCCCACCAGCATGTGAACGCACAAGAAGACCTGCAGACTTTTTAAATCAATGTTTGCATTCAACTAAATTACCACACAACGATAAAATAACTTTGGATTGCCGTTTCAAGTCTTTGCAAGTTGATTTTGCACCATAATGAAATGAATGCAAATGAATGGCTGCCTGGGAGGTGGAAAAAACACATCTGAACATCTAAAAAAGTATTGTATGCTTTGTAAAATGGTCAGTAGTAATGTAATGTGTGTGCATGCAGTGTAGTAAAACATGCAATAAAACTGGTCCTTTTAAATATACTCTCCAGAATGTATTTGTCCATCTAACTTTTGGATTAGGATAGGATTTTGAGGAGTTTAAGCTTTTTGGATTTTTTTCAACCATCATAACTTAAAATAAGGGTCTTTTTTAATTCAGTGTTTACAGTTATCAGCAAGTGTTTCTGAACAAACCTTTTACAGCCTCAAAATACATGTAGGTGTACATGTGGTATGTGTACTTTCATTCACCCGTCACATACCATCAGTCTCTGTATCAAAACTTCTGTATCAGTTTCAGAATGAAAAGCACACAGACCCTTAATCCCATAAATCACTATTCACACAGAACCAGTAGTTGGGCAATAGTTCACTGGGACTTTAATGATCAAGGTAATGTTTGAAATGCTAAATTTGGCGCATATCGTCATGTGAGTTGCTTTACTATCAGTTTTGTGTATTGGTATCATGTGATATCTCTATCATTTTGTGTAACAGTTTAGAAAGCTAATGTAGTTTGGTATTTGATAACAAAAGGCCCTCTACAGATTTAGCTTGTTCATTTAATATTCTCAAAGATTAGGCAAACTGTAAAATCTCACCTCTCTTCTGTGTTGTTATTGATTAGAAGTGCGGAAATCAAAGCGTGTCTCCTGTTGACGCTCGAGTTGAAACTCCAGTTTAAATTGCGAGCTACTGACAGTGCAGCCAAGCCCGATGAATTTATTTTATGTTCGCACATCCCCACAGTCTTTCTCTTTACTTTGATTAAAGGAATGCAAGCCAAAGCAGTGGAGACAGACCATCGTGAGGAGGAGGGACACTCTGTCGATCAAGGAAGTGCGGGAAGATGACATTGGGAATTACACTTGTGAATTACAGTTCGGAAGCTTTGTGGTGCGGAGGACTACAGAATTATCCGTCACAGGTAAAGAGAAATGTTTTACGCTCCCTGAATGCTGCAAATACTTTTATTGCGGAGTCATCCTGGCTTACTTTTGTTGAGATGCTTACAGTATATTGTGGTATTTACAGAGAGAGGTACAGAGCATGCACTCCTTGCTGAGGTGCTGGCCACAGCAAAACCCAACTTTAATAACAAGACGTTGCTACACACTGATAGCCTCAATGCAAATTATACTTTTATTTAATGTATATAGAAAAAAAAACACATTTTGACAAAAGAATATCGCTGTGGCTCGTGTCTTTGTGTCGAAACGCTGGTTTGTGCGGAAACTGTGTGGCAACTCTTGCTGTTCAAATTGTGTTTTTTACAACTTGATCTCGCGAAAACAAAGTGGCTTGAGGTTGTTGTTAAAAATTAAGCGTTTTATAGACACTTAAAGCTGATCCCTGCACCTTTTGCCAGAGTGTCACAGTCAATAGCGCAGCTGTCTCTGTGACTTCTAGGCTGCTTTAATTGCTAAGTAGAGGAATTCACACAGAGCCACTTCAGCACTTTTTCTTAAGGCTGTTGAAATATTTAAGCCTGAACCTAAAGTGTGTGACAGATTGCTTGCCACCGACACTGTCACAGCCAAGGTTGACACAGCAAGCACTGTGCATAGGGAGACAGCGGAGAGGAGGAACATAAACTTTACAACTTCATTATACCTCTTTTTTTTTTTTGGCTTATCTCATTGGAATTAGTTCGGCTAGTTGCCCTGTGCGATCTCAAAATGCGACATCTTTAAATTTGTCATCAATTAGCATTTAATTGATAGCCTATTGACTTTTATCTTGGTGTTTTAATGGTGTTTATTTATATGCTCATTTTATTTGGTTGTTATTGTCGTTAGATGTGATTTTCAGGTCCTTTCATCTACCAAGCTTTGAACATAATGAAACCTCGGAAATGCAGCAGAATCTACCAGCGCCAGTCGTTTCACTTGCCACAATGGAAATAAAGGACGCTGCTCATAATCCCACATCATCCCTCCCGGTCCGTTATAAAATATCACTGAGCGCTCATTTAAAAATAGCACTCGCATTCAGCCGAATTGTCGATCTGCTTTGTGCAATTTCGCATGACAACTGAACACACGACTGTGATTTTCTATGACTCATTTGGCTGGGCGCACCTTTCCTGTGGTGGTTCACGTCTGGAAGGATAATGAGTAATGCGGGATGACGCGGTCTTTCCCTGAAACAAAACAGAGGGAAGTGAATAGGCTGTGGATGGATGGAGGGCTGTTACATTTCAGCGCGCCTGCCATCACACATTGTGGGCGTGAGGGTCAGACAAACTGTTTGCTGTTAACTGCTACCTGATTACACTTTATAGTCCCCTAAAGAGACAAAGACAGACTCCACTGAAGGCCGGCCGGAGTCGTAAATCATTTTCTCTCCAGCCTCAAAATGTCATCCTAAGGGAACGGTCTAAATCTCTCCATCTACTTTGGAGACATTGAGCATTTGAAAACAGGTGGCGAAAGATGATTGACGATTCGGGCTGCGGCGGAGGAGGCGGCCGCGAAATACAAGACTGACCCAGATCAAGTATTTTTAATGGTTTGATTTGTGGTTAACTGAACTTGACAGCATGTACAACAGACTAGGAGCCGATTAGTTTTAGGTTTCCAGAGTGTCCTCTATCAGTAGTGAAATGACCATAGAGTAAGTTCAGATGCACATGTACGGTATATACCAATATTATTCTACATTTGGAGTAGGAGTTGGCATATGTAAATGCCATAATCTATGTACAATAGCTGGGAAAAGCTCATATCCTTGATTTTTAGAAACCTAAATATGATAGCTGGGATATGCCAATGGGATAAAGTACCATTTACTGTAGGTTTTCGCAGTTTTGAAGGTCTGTTCCCATGGTAATATTCAGGTATAGTGAGACTTAAGTTATTAGGAATGAACATGCATATACAAAGCTACAATATGCAACTTTTTTAGCCTTGAGGCAGGGAAGTATATTACGAGTCCTGCCCTCCTCCCCCTCAGTTAGCCAAGTTCACATTCCAGCACTTGTCACTCATCCTGATGAGCTGTCTGATGAACTCTGTGGGTTTATCTAGCACCGCTAGCTTGCTGCTGTAGGTAGAAAACAGGGCAAACTGGGTAACATCCTTCCTGTGTAGCGGTAAACAAGCCGGCTCTGCATCACTTCTCCGCCCTTTCGTCTCCCTGAGATGGGAAAGGGCCAATATGGGAAAGCAATGCCAATGTTCTGTGTTTTTGAACGGGCTTTACTGCTTTACTTTATTAAAAAGTAGAGAGACTGGCAGAGAGAGGGGGAGATGACAAAGGTCCTGGGTCGGGATTGAACCCAGGATGTCACAGTTACATGGTATGCGCCTTAGACCACTAAAGTTGCATATTGCAGCTTTAACTCTGAGATATGAGCTAATACTCACTGACAGTTGCAGAAAGTGGTTATACTCTATACACCATTGATTTTTGTCTAGAGAATACTTACATTACAGTTGATTTAGTTTACAGTATGTGAGTAAACAGAGAACTTGTCTGATCGCATTGTGGCTCGTTCCTGAGTTCTCATATGCTCATCATCAGCAAATCTTTAAATGAGGAATATTATCGGTCCCTTCAGTCAAGCTAATTGGCAATTTCACGAGGCCCAGTTTGTCCAACATGCTTCCAATGTTTTGACCCAATGATTGCTTTTGGCGAGAAGAGATTATGTTTTAATGGCCATCCAGCACGTCTCCTAACACAGTCCTCCAGAATGGTGCAACACTGAATTTAATACCAGGGATCCCCCAGTATCATATCGAATCAGTTCCCACCACTAGCTGTAATATTAATTGCTTATGTTTGCAAAACACCCAAGTTCAACTGATTAATTTTCACATTTAATCATCATAACAACAAGCATTCTGGGGTTCTTTTCTATGAGAAATAGTAAGCCAATGATCTACTACCATACCCAATGCCCTCTCCAAATCCACAGAGACACCAGGGTGCCTTCATAAAACTTTATTGGTGCTCTCCATCCCCTTTGCTAAATGACAATATACTGCCTATGGAGCAGTCATTACACTGAGTCACATTGCATGACCACTAAACATTTGCTGCTGATTTGATTTGAAGTCAATATCAAACCTGATATTAAATTATTTCATTGACCATATCAATAGCCTCTTTTCCATTGCAGGGTCAAGTGGTGCTTGACAGGGTCAGGACCGGCTCAACATGGGGAACAAGTAGTGACATGAATAATAAATATAAGCTCTGGCTGGACCGTTTGGCCCTTTAGTGGAAAGAAAGCCAGTGACAAGAAAACAGAAAACAGAAAAGAAGCGGGAGAGCATCAGCCATACATTTTGATAACATCATATTATTGAAAATCTCCTCTATCATATGAGACAGTGAAGAGGAGGTTGCAAGACTGAACCATTAAAGTACACAGTATCTACTTTAAGTATTCCATATGGAGATCTGTGATACATATGTCTTTTGCCCTCTTTATAATTCCCTTTTTTTTATCTGGAATAAGCATACATGTACCTTTGTATATATAATATTATCATCAACCTCCCACAGATAATTCCAATTCCCCATCAAGCCCTTGTCAGTCGTCTCTTTATCAACAGCCTACAGGCCTTCTCAAAGCAGCGCAAGGAGAAGAAAGGTCAGATTCCATTTGATTATAATGGGCACCGCTAAAATCATAATGAGCTCCCTCGCTGGGTGATTGGAAGCAGGCATTAGTTTTTAAATGAAATTTGGGATTTTATGACTTCTTTGTAAGGTGTGCCGTTTGATGTCTCAGATTAAACACTACACAATAAAGGAAGGGTGATGAAATAGATATAGCGGCAACTTTGGTGTGCAAAATAGCCTCTGTCGGTGTAGCTAATGAGCTGGGACTGATGCCGTTAACCTGCTTTTCCATTTTGCACCGCCGCGGAATGAGGTGCGTGCGGCTGACGGAGGGAATTGGCACACTACAGTATGCAGCGCGAGCATGAAAATAACCAAAAAACCCTGAGAGGTACTGTAGGGTGAAAACAATCATGAAAGTGTCTCTCCGTAGAAAATGTCTCTGCCTTCCTCCTCGAACAGAGAGTGATGAAGTCGCCTGATTCTGATCTCTTTTCATGCCCTTCGGGTCTGAGCTTTTTTAATGAAGAGATCTGATACTACGGTAGCTTTGTGGCTTAAAGCGCTTCCCGTCGCAATGCTTGTTTGAACTGTCTTTCAATTTAGCACATTCCAAGCCCGTTTCTCTAGAGAGTAAACAATGGCTTTTTGCTAGATAGCACCGTGCTTTTTCAGTGTCTTGCTTACTATCGAATGTTATTGCACAGTGACTTGACTGTGGGTTCTGGCTGGAAATGAAACTAACTGTTTTGCCACCTCAGCTCAACCAACGCTCTTGAATGATGGAACTTCTCCCTTGATATATGTGTTTTTCGGCTCCACTTTTTCAGGCCAGAGGGTGTTTTCTGTGGATATAGAGAGTAGTAGAAATGCACCACAAGTTCGGAACATGAATATTAAATACGGGACTGTTTACGGCTTTCACACTACAGTGCATAGAGCTTTGTGTTAGGAGCACAATAATTAAGGACGAAGTCAGAAGCAGTTTATTTGGTAAATACAATGAATTGGAAAAACACAAATGACTGAGACCAACAATTCCAGTAAGAGAAAGAATGCCAAAAATTCTGTAGCCTGCTTCTACTTTAAATAGCCTTTGTTTTTATAGCCATCAGGGAGACAACTTACATTTACTTGTATTTTTAGAGAATAAAAGAGAGGCATTTTTGGGTCTTTCATTTTTAAAGTCGTTGACCATAATGAGTGAGGAATTTGATGTTAAAGATTTCCTCTTGATATTTTAATGTATTATGATGTGATTCTATGATTCAGTGTTAGGGGGTGATGGCAGTAGAGGCTTTGCAGTTGTGTCACTACTTACAGTAACTAGCTGGTACCATCAGCTGCAAATAACGTCAAAATGTTTAATAACCAGGCTAGAAAAAGAGAGATATCTGAAAAAGACAGTAATGGTGTTGTAAGTCCATTCAGTAATATTACATGCAAGAATAGTTTTAGTATTGGCACATCATTGTTTTATTGGTCCTGAGGTGGCACATCTTGGATGTCATGGAATACATTTATTGTCTACTAGCAATTCTGTAACCCTGATGAATGCTATTACAGTTGAAATGTGTTGAACTTTAATACTAAAGTTTTGTCAACTGTTCTCCAAGTGTAGCTGAATGACTTCACTTTTGCTAAGTAAAATAAATGTACAGATATTTGTCTTAGTTGCGCTGGTGCAAAGACATATTGACGGCTCATCTAGTAACGCAACACATGGCACAGGATGTGATATATAGTGTAATGGGACGGTACAAGACGCACACTAGACAGTAGACTGCAAATAACTCTTCAGATATTCATTCAGCATTCAATGGCTCTGTGCATTCAGGTATGGCAACATCCAAAATGTCTTGCTTGAATGTTAATAGTGCCTCTATGTCCTTGTTAATCCTGATAAACTGTTTACCTCCTCGGCACAAGACAACAGCACTCCCTCTCTCACGCCTCCATTCTGCAAAGTAAATCTCCTGCCAGCACCATTTGGTGGCCATTACCAATTCCCTCTCCCATCTCTCCGAGTTGACGCATTAGCATACGAAGGAGGTTGGAATATAATTGCTCCTTTAATTGATGGAAGATAATTAATCTGGCCAAGGCGGCGGTGGAAAGAAAAAGTTGAGCGGATTCAGGAAATAATCTTTTTTTTTTGTGTGAATTTGATACACCGTGTAATCAACAGGTGCTCGATAAGGCCTATTAATTTTTACAATCATTACCTTTGATATTTTATCATTTTATTAGAGAACATATGAATAAAAATGAGCTTTGTCATTATTCCGTAATGTTTGCTGTGATTGGAATACATGTCTTCCTGCTATTACCGAGAATGAGAGTTATTCATTATACGTTCCTCTATCTTAGAGTGTCATGGTGTTAAATTGCTAAATTCGTTTTTTCTTGTGTGTGTGAGTGAATACATGTGTGTGTTGATGCCAGTACATTTGTATTTGTGTATGTTCCCTATAGGAAAATACACAGATATCCGCTGGATCGCAGTGCTTTATAATGCGGCCGCTCTCATGTCATTCCCATGGCAAGGCACATTATCATCCTCTCGCCCTCACTATGTAATGAAGCAGCAGCACCGGTCCTTGTCTGTGTCGTTCTCAGCACACATCCCATCGCACTGGGAATTTAGTGGAATAATTAAGATCGCCACTCAAACATCTGGTTGTTTTAGAAATGGGCTTTGGACTATTTTGGATTTTCCGGGTTTTGCATCCATGGGAACTTGGACTATGCTTTTTTATCTCTCAGGAGGAGGGAATCATGTCACTATGGAAGTGTACATGACTGCCAGTGCAAAGCTCACAGTGTATTAGCATAATGAATGGGCACAACACTCCTTCATCTTTGGCTTCTCAGTTTAACATATGACCAGTGCAGGTGATGGAGTTGTTTGTAATTTGCTGTGTGGCTTGCTAACTAGTGTTTCTATTATTCTATTTGCTAAGAACGTGATTTGCATGTAGGTAAATATGTTTGTTATGCTTTTAACTATGTCTGTTGCCGACTGAAAGTAGGCGGGTCTGCCCCAAAAGGAATTTGCTCGTTAGCCGAAAAGAAACGTGTTTGAAAAATAAATGAAATGGTTCCAATAATGGCATATTGATATACTGAACCAGGATGTAATTAAGAAGGAATGACCACCAATTTGACTGTCATGTATACTCATGTCATCAAGATTCCCCGGGAGGAGTAAGGGAAACAAAGAGGAGGGGAGTGGAGGCAAGGGAGGAGAGGAGGAGGAGGGGGAGGAGAGGAGGGGATGCACTTCAAGCTGGGAGAAGAGCTCTTAAAGCATGATGAATGGCCATGTGACCGATTACAGTGATTTTTCATGTGCCCCGCTGCTTATATTCATAAAGGAATTACTACTTCAGGGTCTCTGGGGGCTGAGGACTGCGCACAAGGAAGACATCCCATGCACATGCAATGGCATGCTCGTCCAGCTTAATGACATTTTAAATGAGACTTGCGTGAAAAAAAAAAACACTAAGTGGTAAGAGTAAACGGTAGGGTGATGCGACACAAAATGCCAAATGGAGGGTTATTGCTGTAGGTTTGTTATCGTTTTATGATATCATTGTAATTTATGATATCTCTTTTCTCTCCTGCACCAGTCTCACCATTTGTCCCGTCTCACCTCTGCCATCCTCTCACACTCCAGCCAAGACCAAGTATCAATCTCAGGTGAAAGGCTCAATCTGTGGCTTTCCTTTGCAGCCCAAAGTGGATCTTGTTCTTTTGGCAAATGTTCAAGCTGGGCCTTGACAGCAGCTTTCTTTTTTTCCAGTTGCCACCCACTAAATTGCACACTCAACTACAGCACCAAATTGAAGGCCACGATGCAAAAGCACATGGACATGATAACAACGTACAGCAACTGATATGACACGTTGACAATTTAGATCTATCTTAAAGTTTTCGTAAGTGAACAAGAGCTGCGTGAATGCACAAGGAATTATAACCAAGGTCTATGCAAATTAAAAGAAAAAAAAGCACTTTTTTCTCCTCTGATCCAGCATCACTTTTATTGCACTTAGCCCAAGTACAATAAATATACAGGGATTTGTCTTGGTGGCACTGGTGCAGAGACCTAATGATAACTTACATGCTATCACAGAGGGAGACAAAAAGAGCATATAGTGCAAATGGACAGTGCAGGAAATATGATAGTCTGACTGTGCATACCACTCTATTTATATATATATATATATATTTACATTCAACATTCAGTGTCTTGGAGTTGAGTATAATTAAAGTAGTGGAAGTGAATCACTGCCCAAATCTCCTGTATTCATCTTTTCATCTATTTCAGCCAGAAATTTCAGTAGCTCAACAGAATATTCTTTTCATTCTACATCGAGGGCACTCATGGTGTCCCTACAATACAAATAGCTATTTTCTCTCCCTCAACCTTTTTCCATTAAATGACTCTCGCCCACTGAGGCAGAGGTCAAGTTGAGGTTTCACAGGAAAGAGCGCCGAATTAGAATGGATAGAGCGCACTCTCCTATCATGGATGTAATCTTCAGCACATCTAAGATGACTGCAATAAAACTGTGTGAGTGTTATCATGGAAATGAGTATCGTTTAAAGCCGCATTAGGTAACTTCACACTTTAGCAGCCCCAAGTGGCAGCAACTGAATTGAATTTTTTCAAAGTTTGAAGCACTTCATTACCAAGTAATCATGTAATGTGACATGAGTAAACTGCGTTCCTCTGCCCTAAATTCCAGCTTCTTAATTCCTGAGAGGGGTGGAGATGATGGAAAGAAATTTGGCAGCAGGTTCATCCATCACCTTTCTCTGGATGTGGCACTTGCTTGTTCAGTTCTGAGAAGATTACCCACCAGTGACCGTACCTGACACCAGAATTTCATTTGGGACTATGACATCTCAATTTGGAGGAATGGGACGCTCTTCTCTGCTGCAGCCCCAATTTGCGTTTTAGGCCGATAAAACGGGCGTATTTATACATAAACATCTTGCCTGGAGCAGCTTTAATGTGTGGAGAGGACATCAGCCTCTAAAAGTAGAAATATTTAACAAAACTGCCTCCAGGATGATCAATAAAATGCTGCCTTTCCCATGGTAATTCATTAACTTTCTGCTACAGTGCCAAATCACGTGCAATAACATTCATTTCCATAACATTATCAAACATTCTCTGGCAGCCATTTTAAATCTACACTCTGTATTCCCATCCAATTATGTTGATTTATAATGAAATGCCCGTGCCTTTGCGCTCTGCTCCGCACTGTAGATTTTATCCATTTCACACAGCCTCCAGGCACGGCTGAAGTTTGCCTCTGTGTCCAGTTGTTTGCCAAAACTCCCTTGTTTTCCGCGGCACTCCCCATCCCAGCGGTTTGGCAGGGCTGTTTGTTATGCATTCCCCCGCCGTCGCTACCCCGGCCCAGCAAGTCAACTCAACCCTGCGCTTTGAT
Source organism: Centroberyx affinis (assembly GCF_046629955.1). Lineage (NCBI taxonomy): Eukaryota > Metazoa > Chordata > Actinopteri > Beryciformes > Berycidae > Centroberyx > Centroberyx affinis. Next base: position 42,214 of record NW_027279458.1, read on the forward strand.
CAAACCGGCGGCACGCGGCAGCAACGTGCGCTGTAGTGCACACTCAGCATCCCGGCGGGTTTCCACCTGCTGGCGCCATCAAAGGGCCGGCGCACGGCAGACGTGATTGCAGAGCTTACAGCAGGGGAGGGAGTGGGCGAAAACGGGAGCGAAAAATATCTGAGCGTGAACAGCCAAGCGTGTGCAGAGTGAGGTGTTCTCAAATAGGAGTGGTTACTTGGTTATATCAGTGACAAGTACAGACTTTACTTTTACTGAAATGTGCACATGGCTGTCAAACTTGGAAGTGTTGACTTGCTGCTGTTTCAGTTTCTAATTCTATTATAGAATATCCTCTCCAGTAAAGGAAGTTTCAGCATTATGATTTGGCTATGGGAGCTAAAGAAAAAAAAAATCATAGAGGCCTATCTACCTACATCTATATCCTTCTTTATCCTGAGGTCAGGTAATGTGTTTGGTGCTGTTTGTTCCCTTGAAACAGTGACAGGTAATTGGAAACATGGTGCCGGGTGCTTCTTTTCGGCTCAAGCTGGCAGCTTTGAGCCCCGTGAACAAACTGCCGAGGAGAGGCTCCAGGAATTAGCTTGACTTGGCCAGCTTTCCAAAAGGTGAGATGACTTTGATCTGTGTCCCCTTGTTTGATGAGGTGGCACTTTCTGGGCACGGATGCTGTTTTAAGCAAACAAAGGTCTATCTCCCTTGGCGTTTGGTCTCAAGATTTAGAGCACAGGGCTAGTGGGGGGGGACTGGAGGGTTTAATTCATTCTCACTGCTAAGTATCTTGACTGATGCGTGTAGATATTACATTGCATGGAAAACTTTAAATGTGCCACGTTCATTAAACAATCAAATCAGTCTGATTTTTAGAAATTTGAACCCAGCACTGTTTTGAATCAATATTTGCTGAAGCCTCTTTAGCCTGAGAGGCGAGGCCCACGTGGAGCAGATGAAACCAAGCAACAGATGTGATGTTGGTTTGAACAGATGGTGCAAAAAATGCAAAAAAGGTCAGGTGGTCTGGTGCCTATGCTGCTATTCCAGTACATTGATTGTGCTTTTTAAGAAAGACAGAGACAGAATCCCTGACCATAATCCCCCCGTATGAAAGTGGGATCAAGGGCTTATAGTGTGTAAGGCCCTAATTACTAATGGTAGGCAGCTATTTGACATATGCATCATCAATTGACAGATTTAATAATGCTTTTGATGAGCGCTGCTTTCTCTGACAACTCAAACTGAACAACAGAAACAGTGCGATTGAAGTAAATCTTGGTGTTGTAGGAAATAATACTTATTCTACTCTTGCAGTCATTGTATGTCATTCTGGATTCATGTGTCTGCTAAATGCCTAAAATATACATGAAAAATATTAGTTAATAGTAACTGTCACCCACATTTTTGACTTTATACATGCAGATGAGTGATGGAGAAATGTTTCTTCTCAACCCAACCTCCACTATCTACCCAGTGGCCTTGAAATGAATCACCCATAATGAAGGCCAATGATATCCAAGTTGATTTAGGACCCCCAAACCCACTGTCACCTTTGCGGTGGGCCCGTGTCATGTATCTTGTCAAATATATATCAATTAGTAAACTGTGCTTACAAATGCTCCTCTGACACACTGTACATCTGGGATTGCTAATTAAGATGACGTGTTACATAATTAATGCCGGCGCTCAACTAATTAGCGCTCACTTAGTGCCATAGCTTTGGAGATGTGAGAACAAGTGCTAAGCTAGTGCTAATGAAATTCCCCAACACTAATCTCGGAGTGAAGGATGGAAGTAAGAGATGTGCAAAAGCAAAATGTCTGTCATTATCTTGTCTCTTAGGGTACATAGAGATTTTCAAGTATATTATACACATCTTGATTGAATCTGTATGCGAGGGAATACAGGGAATACAATCTATTTCTGACATTAATGCAGCATTTCAGCCTGCAATGTGTCTGTGCTTTTGTTGTTTGATAGAATTTGAGCAATTTTAGCTTTATGGTTCCTCTCAAAGCCTTGAGTACACATGCCAGCCATACTTTTACCCCGAAGATGTTTTGCCCCTCTTTTCCTGCTCCCTCTATCTCTGACAGTTTTGTAGAAATGTCCCATCAAGGACACTTCAGCCACATGTCAATCTACCGATTCCACCCGAGAGATAAGAGGGTGGGAAGGGAGGGCGGATGGGACTCTTGCATAATTTATAGTGAGCAAAAATCAATTTTGTGGCATAAATTACTCTGATGTTAATTAGTTGCAGATTGGTCTTTTACAAAAGGTGCATTCTAAATCGCTTCGGGGAGCAGAAGCCTCGCGCTGAGACGAGACCGAATTGTTCAGGCGGCGATGATTTCAAATGACACTACAATAGAAAATGATGCCTGTTTTCCGAATTTGGAATGTGACCAGAATGTTTTCAGAAGTGGGGGGGGGGTGTCTTACTAATTTAATGGAAATGTGAATAAAAGAGTTTTACCTCAAGCCAATGCATAGTTTGAATTCTGCCAGTCCCTCTACTGGTAAGGCAGGGAACTTATCCTGTGAGCAGTAAATTCCCTCGCTCCCTCCTCCCGCCCGCCCGCCCTCTCTCTCCCTCTCACACACTCTCGCGCACACACACACGCACGGACACGCCACCACGCAAACCACCCTTGGTCAGGGAGATTGCTTACCAGTGCTTAGTTCAGTGGCGATGCCCAGTCGGGCCTTGATGTAATGGAAATTGATTGCGCTGCTCCCAGGCTACGCTGTCATGACAAGTTATTTTAATGGCACTAAAGCGGGCTTATGTTGAAGTTTAAAGGAGGGGGGCGGGGGCAAAACAGTGACTTGGGGCGCATTTGCGGCATTGCGAGGCTTTTCGTTTATTTATGAGATAGCACAACATGTTTCTCGAGAAAAAGGAATAAAGAAAGCAAGTCTAAAATGGGAGTTAGAGCAGCAAATGATGTGATTTTTTTTTTTCAGAGAGCCATTTTCACACCAGCTAAACAATTACTACCCCAGAACTTGTCGCACTGAGTGCGGATGAATGAGCCATATGCTGCGGTAAAAGTTATAATTAAAGAATGATTCGTGCTTTTCAAGGGTCATTTTAGGTGTCAGTGCTGTGACAACCCAGTACAGTAACTACAACAGTAAGACATTTAAGTATATGCCCATTTTCCCCAGCAGTATCCTGTCAGCGCCGCAGGAATGGAATTCACAGCAAGGATGAAATCTGTTGTTTATTTGGCTCACACAGGTAATGGCTGCAACATAACAGTGACAGCAGAAAGTTTCCCTTTCTGTTTCTACCTCTGGTTTTTATTTCCTTCCCCATCTAGATGCTTAAAAAAAACAAAAAACAGATGGCAGCAACTCTTTAGCCTGCTGTCATTGGCTCGGTGATGTGTGCTCCACAGGTGAGGTCATTTCCTGTCAACAAGTTGCATTAAGGCAACTCCCAGTGTCGGTCGTCTGTGTTGTTCCCTGAGGTGTGCATCTGTATTATTGGAAGAGACTTGGCTGTGCTTTGCCATGGGCAAAGTTTTGCATTAGCTGTTTACTCTATCTCAGTCTGCCATCCTGTTTCTTCTTCCATTACTTCATTTTTTTTCCCGCTCCTTTCCATTCTGCTTAGTTATTATAATTTAAACACAATTATTTATATTGCTATAAGCAAAATACATATATAGGCCTTAGTGATGAGTACTTAAGAGCCTCGTAACACAATCAGCTCCTAATGCATTTTAAAGTTTAATGGCATTTTGAGTTTAATGGCATTTTAGATTACGTTGTCCTCGTAATGAATTAAGATGCCTCATGCATGAGCAACACTTGAAGTAATGTGTTTCCCTTGTCTTTTGTCTGCACCCAACGGCCAATTAAGGTTCACTGTGTAACAGTCTGGCCAAATCAAAAGGTCCCCGTCCTCCTTGACAGCTACAGCAGCCAATTAAAGGCCTGCACCCAGGCTGAGGCTGCCGTCACCGCCCACCATGAGTGATCATTACCGGATATGTGGGCCGGATGGGATCCGTAGGCAGCGGATTGATTACCGTGGTGAAACCTGATATTACACTCTGGCCTGAAAGAGACTGAGACCGACAAGCTCAACGATGATGAAAGTATCCGGTCAAGTTTTGGCCAAACTCACAAAACATACACTTGTACTCACACAAACACACGCACGGCCTGCTGTGGCGATTGCCCATGCCGTTGTCACTAGCCGCTGGGCTCAGCGGTAAGCCTCATCACACGGGTCAGCTCCGCCAAGATCCCACTCTCGTACTGCTTGATCATCTGAACTCCCAAAATTAAGTTTGATGTAGATCGTCTGTGGGCGAGCGGCTTCGGGCCCAGGAGGGGGAAAGGGGTGGCTGGTCAGCTGCGTCTGTGGGCGAACTGTGTTTGCCACATGCAGAGATATGAGAGAGGGAGAGAGAGAGAGAGAAACCACCCTCATATACTCAATGAAGAATCACTACTGTACTTCAAACCCGTTTTATTCATATTCAGCTCACATGGAGTCGTGGGCTAACAGAGCTAGATTTAATATGTCTCAGCCCTGTGTGACAGATCTGGAGCACGCCTAAATTAGATTGTAATTTCAATGAACTGTCCCTTACATTGCATGCAAGGCAGCGGCAGGCCCATCATTAGCACTAACTGGCCCCCACAGTGACATTGGGCAAGTGGAAGAAACATGGGTGAGTGATGCATCCAGCATTTCCGCGCTGTCAGGTGAATATCTTGTATCTCCAAAATGTCAACTGTCAGCTTTTCAGGAGCTAACAGCCCTGTTTTCAGATTGACCACCATGCAATTTTGACATTATCCACTGGGCTTTGTAACGGTTTCATAAGACCAAGAGGTTGGGGAATTTTCTCAACCCATAGAGGACCATGTAATCCACTTGACTGAAAACTTTGAGCGAGTGAGAAAGAAGTTTCTGATAAAGAACTTTAAGCTCCTCCCACAGAAGTTAAAGAATTTGTTTCTCCCACGCAATGGAAGTTTTAATTATTATCACTGAATGGCCCACAGGGGATACAGCATCATTCCTTGGGGATGACATGTTTACTGTATGCGTTTTCTCTGGCAGGCCATATATTGACAGGAAAATGTTGAAAAAGAAAACTGTTTATCTGTCACCACTCTGCTCATTATATTTGTGCAAAATACCCTGGGTGTCCATAGTTTTATTTATCTCCCACCTATTCTGCAGGCTTAAATCCTATGTTTTTTTTGTTTTTTTTATGTGTTTCATGCAACAGTCTCTTTTTGATAAAGTGCGTTTAAAAGAAGGATTGGAGCCTCTGGGGGCATCAGGTCTACTTTAATGGGGGACTATTACTCAGTGCTACAATGAGAGGACTGGCGAACTGAAGGAGATTAGTGGGCATCTCAATGGACTGATTCTATATATACTTGGTGGATTGGATGTTTTTCACTATTCTGTCTCCTTTATGGTTAACATTCATCAATGCTGCACCAGTACTACGTTCATTCAATAATGAAAATAATACAGAGCATGCTAAGGCGACACAGAAATGTAACACATTATGGCACGATTCCCCCATCTCCATTTCACAATTCACCTTCACCCTAGCACACTCACACACACACTTACACACACAGTCAATGCAAACATCCTGAGCTAAATGGAACGGAAAGAAGAATAAATGTAGGTTGCAGGAAATAGTGGCAAAACGGAAATGTATTTATATGAAAATACTGCAAATTATTACTTCAAACATCATGCACAAACCTCTCTCCTTCCCTTCATCTGCCTACATTTCCCCTTCTTGACTGTAGCGGATTTAAAAGGTGAAATTAACATGGGACCGCAGCTTTCACCTGGATTTACCTGATCGTTCTATTTCATGGAAAGAGCAGGCAGTCCTACATAATATTTTGCACACGCAGTGTTTTTACGCTGCCAGCTTAAATGAGTGTATTTTTTCACGCCTATGTGACACAACTCTGATCTTTTCATCAAACATTAAAACCCATGTTTGTTTGGTTTGGGTTTGTTTTTTTTCAGCAGAGCGGTGCCCAATACAATAGCCGGAAACAAAAAAGGGTCGAGGCGATGAAATGTGTGTAAATCCAACCTCTCTCAGCTGAACACCAGTACAGTTGAACATCGCAGTTCCCTTGGGGGGGTGTGGGGGTTCAGGGGGCGGAGGGGTTAGTAGAAACCAGCGATGTAGGCCGCCGCGATGGCAGCACTACCCCTGCTGGCACCCGGCACCAACCGCTGACCTGTTTAAACAGCTGGAGCGTTTGGCACTGCCCGCCTCCGGAGATTTGCAGGGCCACTGGCAGAGGGGTTGAGAGGAAGGAAGAAGAGGGGGGGGGGTCGGCAGGGAGGGAAGAGGGGTGCAAGGCGGGGGGGAGGCGGGTTCATAGCTCTGCAATAGGGGGCCACTGTGCAGTGCACTCTGGGCACAGAAATGGCAACAACCGCCCTCAGGAATTAAGCAGGCCACTGGCAACGGGCTGAGGAGGAGGAGGAGGAGGCTTGGAACACAGTTCAACTGAAATAGACACAGTTAGTTTGTAATAGGGGGCTGGCCGGTTCAAGGAGTGAGTTTGGGGAGAGAATGTGATGCCAATTGTTTTATTTTCAAGTCAAAAAAGTGTGTTTGTTTTGGAGGGGGGTGTAGAAGAGGGTAGAAGCTGTGTGTAAGGGGGCCTGAGGCGTTATTGACCCACACAAGGGGCCACTTAGCGGCTGGTGGCGGGGGCTTAACCAGGCGGTCACTGGCAGAGGGTTGAGAGGCAGAAGTTGGGAGGGGGAGAGCAGGGAGGGGCGTTTCGTAGATCTGCACTAAAGGCCACAGTTGTAATGCGTGTTTGGCATGAGCGCTCGCAGAGAATGAACCAGGCTCGTGCCTGTAGAGCATCCCGGGGGGGTTGGGGTGGGGTGGAGGGGTTGTTAGGAGTGATAGCTTGGAGTGCCAGATGAGTGGGTTTTACTGTATCAGCATTCATATCGAGTCAGAGCACTTGTCAATCACAGAAAAGTATACTAAAATGACTTACAGACACTTGACTATGATTTACTTAAAGGAAAAATGCACTCTAAAACACCTGAACCCTGTTAAAAAGCAGTAATTGTGCCTTATATTTCTGGACCCATTTTGTTGTTTGGTGATGTATGGTTCTTATTCCTGCTGATACATAAACAACGTGACATCACATCTAGATATTTCCAATGCAGCTACAATCGAGTTTGATAAAATTTCCAGCTATCTAACACTTCAACGGTAAACGTCCCTCACAATCAAAGAGCAAGGGCTTCTTTCTAGACTCTCCCTTTTGCTCCGATGTTCAACAGTCATACTGGGAGAAATCCATTGTAGAAGGAGCAGAGAAACCAATTCCTCCACTGACAGCAGCCTCAATAGACAAGAATGCAATGCAGCCACAAGGCATGTTGCATTTTGAGTAAGGGGCAACACTCGCTTTTTCTCGACTTGAAAAAGTCTCACTCTCTTGCTCTTGCTATCACCATTGCTCTCTCCACCCACACATATTAGCCATAGCTGAACACAACAACTCCATGCTCTTTCTTTGGGGGATGTCTGTAGTCATTTTGGGAAACGTGGGAAATCGCTAACTGAAGTAGAAGGGGACGAGGCAGGTTGAGAGAAAGTGGGTACACCCAAAAAGTAAATTACAACACTTATCAAAATAACTCCTGGAATGCACTGAACATCACAGATTGATGATATCTAACAGCATAAGTGTATCTGAGGGTGTAATTTTCCTTTAACTTTCTGGTATTTTTTGGTACTCCAAGGAGGTTAAAGAGTTATTTGAGCCCTCTCTGACAGCCAATGACAGCAGCACTGCTATACATTGTGCACTAGCAATGTACAGGAGTTAAACCAGCTATTATCCCAGGATCACGCTCCTTGTGATGTCACTTGACCTGGATCATATGCCCGCGGGGTCACAGTGTCATTTTGAACTTGTGATGATGATGCGGGAGAATGTCAACGACAGTCCGCATTCATATGCTGGTCCTTAGCCAGAGGGCAACACAGAAGGTCAGATGTGTGTATTTGTAATGAGGGAGAGGGGGATCCAGAGAGAGAGAGAGGGAGCTGGTGTGTGTGCATGTGTGTCAGAGAGAGAGATGCTATCTACTCGGCTATCACTGCATAGATCAGAAGGAATCAATGAGCTTTATTAGTCATCCTGCATAAGAATATTATGGTGTTATTAGGTCAGAGCAGAGGTTCAGTCAGAGAGCAGCCCTTGAGGTGCAGGCAGGGTTTTGGTTAACTAGAGTACAGCTGTACAGACTCGGTGCAGCGGAGAGAAGAATTGAATAACGAGGCCGATAACAAGGCTGAGGACCTGCTGGGGGACCGATGGCCAGCGGGTTTTGGAGGCTCCTCAGAAAGCCCCGGTGGTGGCACGCCACCTCTGAAATGCAACCCCGCCTCATTGCTCGCCCGGCCAAGGATTTCTGTTTGGCTTATGTAACATCCATTTGAGAGCTTTTTATTATTAAAGACGATCATATTCTTGTTTATGGAAGTGCTTAAGCTCGCTGGTTTAATCATATTTTTTCCAGAGGTATGTTGGAGGCAGCTTTGATGAATAATTCAGAGGGTTTGTGCTATACTGAATGTGCATTCCAAGGGCTGTTTGAGCACTGCGCTCGGTGCCAAAAACATTGCCTAAAATCATTTCAGGCACCAGCAAACAAATCTCGCAGTGCTAAAAGTCAAACGCCAATATTTAATCAACCCGGTTCGCTTCACAGGAAGGTTGTGAGGGAAAACATGTTTGTACAAGCCCAATTTGGTTGTATTTGGTAAGAGTGGCCTGCAGAGGAACGGGGATTGTTACAACCTCCCAAATAATAGGGAGCTACTGGCTGGTCTGTTGTGGCAATAATTCTCGCCTGCAACTTGTAGCATCGCCATTGTATCCATAATCACAGTGAAGAACGCCCCAAGGGTATTACGGTTTTTATGCAATGGTTACCAATATAGAGGGGGTGGGCAATACAACCCAAAAACACATACGTAATATGTATCTAATCAGGAGTGAGGCCACCTTATGCCTTCAGCATTCAGTCCTGGAAGTTCTGGAAAAGAGGCTTGAAGGAGGTGGAAATCTACTTTGAACTCTACGCGCCACAACTTCCTAAAATGGTTTGGTAATATTTAGATTAGGTGAATGGGGAGACCATGGAAGGCGTTTGAATTCATCCTGGTGTTCATGAAACCACTCAGACACATAATCATCTTGGAATATGGCAACATCATGAGGGAACCTGGTCCTGTAAAATAGCCTGATTACCCTCGGCTGCTATACGACCATGCAGAGTGATCATCACACCTAATGACTCCCAATAGATGGCGGCCCATGCCATTACAGATCCACCACTGTGTTAAACAGTTGGCAATAGACTTTGTGGCTTGAAGGAATCCTTTGTCTTCCTCTAAATGTAAACCTGTCTGGATGTAGGAGAAAGGTGAAAGATCATTTTACTTTGTTCCATTGTTCCAGTTTTGTGCTCCTAACACCAGGTTATGTATCTTTGTGCATTGACCTTGGATGCAAGCAGTTTCCAAATGGCAGCCCTGCCATAAACACCAGCTTTGTGAAGCTGGTGTTTATGTCGTACAGTTTGTTGTTGAGACTGTGTCACAGAGGCGTTGATTCAATTCTCAGGTCATTTTTGAGACCGCAGTTTTGTGGTGTTTAGCGACTATCCTGTTACATGATGCAGCTTGTCTGTGTTTGGCATGCATTTTCATGATTTGCAAGACTTCTATCCGTGCCACATGAAGTGATTTTGAGTTTTTTATGACTGATGCACCTGCAATTTGAGCGCTATTTTTATTTTTTTTTTAATCTTTGGAACTCCAGTAGTTGCCTCGTGTTGCTTTCATGAGTGTTTAATGAGTTCATGAGTGTTTCATACGTTTTTTTTTCAAACTCATTAAAGTGGTTATTCCATGAGTTCATGACTGTTTCATGAGTTTTTTTTAAACTCATTAAAGTAGACAACTTGCAAAGCTGACATACTGCTAATTGGCATTGAGCATAATATGAATGCCTTCTATAGGAGCCTTTGTAGTTGTGATTTAGTCCTTTTTTACATGGTGTTTCTGTTACTTCATCCCCTCTCTTGTATGTGTACTGTGAAAATGTTTCAGCTGTTGGAACAGATAGCTTAGCTGAAACTACTAGTTGCATAAGACCTACAATATTACATTAACTTTGTAGCTGTGTGCTCTGTGCTCCATAACACCTTTAACATGTATTATATTCAGTATGGAGTGAATGTATTCATTTTAGCTTAACCAGGATCCATATCCCAACCCCATCCTAAAGGTTGTCTTTATTCTTTCAATCGTCTTCTTCCTTTCTTATGTAATATTGTCACTGTGTCTTTGTTTCTCTTAATTGTGAGGAATTTCATAATGTTTTATATAAAAAAGCAAGTTTCAAATAGTTATTAGTAGCAGTAGCTGTAGTAGTAATAGTATTGTAACACTAATATATTCTAATCAATCATTTCATGGGAAATATGCTTTGGTAACATCTAAACATTTCGTTCATGCCAGTAAATCTAATATTCTTTCTTTTTTTTTTTGATTTGATTTAATTTAAAGTTGAGTTTAGGAGTCAGGGTTCAGTTTGTCATCCATGATAGACAGTCCTGGTTGTTCCAAAGTAACAAAATAAACCCTGTGACTCTTAATTATTCCTTATGATTCCTAAATGTGTAATTACCCCCATCATTACTTTAACAGGGCTGTGGAATGGATATAAGAGTTAAGGTGAAAGGAGTTGACCAATTAGACACTGAGATGATAGGAGCACAGCGTCTCATGTTTAAACCGAGTCGTAACACAGGCAGTTAGTTTAAAAATCGAGCTCTGCCAAGCTTGTATCTGTAATCAAAGTTATGATTATAGGATTTGGTTGATAACAACTTTGTGGAAGCACCGTCCCTGTAAACAATTCCCATTAGTGGGTTACAGGGATCCTCAGTATATTGTCTGTTTAATGTGAATCTCTGGCAGTGCAAGGTAAGTACTGAATAAAAAAAGTATTTACTGCAGAAGAACAATCTGCAAGATGAGTGATCTGCCAAGCTAAACAAAGATATTATAATTTGACCTTGGGACGCACGCCGCAACACTCATAAAAGAAAAAAAAAACAATTTTTGGAGCTGTAGGAAGCAACTTTTTAAAATCTTAATTAAAAGATTGTATCAGACATGGCTTTGCTGCTTATGGAAAATAGGGAAATAATGGACTTAAAAGACAAGTTTTTACAGACAGACCAGAGAAATAATTCACTATGCTGGAGTAGCTGGAATGAGAGAGAACTTATTTGCCGCGGGGAGAAGATTGGCATTTTTAATATCCACAGCAATGCAATCTCAGTATAGAAACTGTGAGGCTGCGGAGTGTCATTTGGCACAAGAGCCTTCATTTTCTATATTTTCCTCTGCTGTTTGTCTCTTTTTTAGGCCTCATTATGGCAAAAACAAAGTGTAATTAAGGCAATCATGATTAATTACAGCACACAGTCTTGGTTTACACATCTGCCTAATTGCAACTTTCTTTCACTTTATTTCAAATGTTCAAGTAAGCAGAACTTGTCACATTAGTGGTGTTTTTTTTTTTCCTCCTCTCTCTTTTCCTCTCCTCTGTTGCGCTTCTACCCTGAGAGTCTATTTTTGCCGTGTTGTTCCTTTAACTCTTTCTCAAACTCCGGCTAAACAGCCCTCCTCTGAAACACTCCTCCCACGCGCGTTGCTCCCACCATCACCTCAACGGCAGCCAAGTCCTCTTATAGAACCCGAGGCGGCCATTTTGGAGGACGACTCGGGCAACGCGGGAAGTGTAGCGGTAGCAAAGGCAACCCGCCAAGCTGATTCCCACAGCGGTCCCTCTGATGTATACATAGTTATACACCTATCGATCGCTCTGAATATATTTATTGAGGGGGAACGGGAAAGCGGGCTCTGGGAAAAAATGGGGGAATTTATGACAGTCGATGCCGAAGATTAATTCACTTTTTAATTACAGGGAAGTACATAAGTATTGCCTGTCGGGGGGAGTGGGGGTTAGATTTAAGGTTAAGACAAACGCCGTCATTTCGAGCAATGCATGCTGAGAACGCAGTATATGGAGGAAAGCGTGTGAATCAATAGTACATTTTTTTTCCCTCTCCTCTACTTCTCAGAAAATGCTTGCATCTGTATTAGGCTCTGGAGCATATTCACAGCGAATTGGAACCGCTTTGCGCACAATGTTATATTCACATTACGCTGCCATATTATTATCCTCGCCTCTTGTAAATTCATCCGATAAGTTGACGATTCTTTACACTAACCCCTTCAAGAATTCCCACTCTCTCCCTTTCTTTAATCCACTTGGTTTTCTGTTGTTTTTATACCGCAGGGATACAGTTCCCCCAGCAGAGGGGGAAAAAAAAAAAAAGCTTTACAGAATTTTACTGTGTTTAGTAGGCAGCGCGAAACCAGAACCCTCCATGTTAACACAGTTTAGCGCTTCCGAGCCCGGGCCCGGCTGTCTCTATTTTCGCTCTGAGTCTACTTTCACACCAGAGACTAAAGAGCAGCTATTAGGATGTTTAAAGGCTGCGACAGTTACGATGGAGAATCAAGAAGAAGAAGAAGAAGACGGCGTAATGATCGTTCAGAGCAGGTAAATCATGCCGACCAGTTAATTATCATTCAGCATTTTCCGCCAGAAACTTCATCACTATAAGGTAAAAATGGATTTCTTGTCCCAATATAGGGCATTGTGTGTGTGTGTGTGTGTGTGTGTGTTTTGGTCTGTGGTTGTCCTCAGCCTACATCTCTCGGTACCAAGACAGGAAAGGATCAATTCCATATGAAAATGTTTGATTTCATCTAAATGACAGTAATCATACAGAATACGTAATAACCTTAGCACAGATCAGAGTTCATCCTTACCGTCGTCGTCTTGTCATCATCCTTGAAGGCCGGCTGGCATTTCAGCCTCAGCCAAAAGTCACATGTTCCCGCAATTGATGTCTGACGCTGTAAAGGACAGCGCTCTGCCGGCTGTCATGTATGCATACAGTGTCTTATGATTTATGACCCCAGCGAGGCCCCGTGTCCAGCCGGCATCTCTTTTTTTTAACCAGTATACAGTAAACATGGAGGAAGCGCCGTCATGGCTGCTGCTGTTGCTATGCGACCAGTCAAACCCATCTGCAATCTTGTGCTAAAAATTGAAATATTCTTCACTTCTAGCGCTCTGTGCTGTAATTGCTAAAAACATGCACTGCTGGCTGTCGGGAGGCGCCACACTGTATCCTTTCTATTGAAAACAATGACAAAAAGACACCAGAGTTTTAAAATAAGATCCCCGGTGGACACACAGCCTAAGTTATCTTGTCGCAAGAGTCACAGCACAACACCCCCCGCCCCCTGTTGCCGTTGGGTTCTCCAAATAGCCACGGGCTATTTTAAATGTTAAAACATCTGATGTTTGAGTCACTTCGCTGCCGACTCCCTCTCCTCTATCAGCGATCATGTTCAGTTTCAATTTGCTCCTTTTTGAACCAGGAACTTTAGAGCAAACCAAATAAAATGGCAGAATTTGGCTAATTTAATAGCTAAATGTTTACTCGCCCCCCGTTGATTGAAATGATTGGCGGCGGTGCGAGCCTGGTGGGTTTGACAGGGTGCTAATCAGCAAGGGAGCTATCAGCAGATTGCATGTGCACATGTCAACCCTCCCCACCCTCCTCCTTCCGTTTCTCATCTCCATAACCAAGCATCATCATGCCCAAACAATGACCCGTGCTGCTACCCCCCCACCCCACCCCCGTCTCCCGAATGCTATTTAAGCAGGGGGCCATCACCGCAAACACAGTCCCCGGGATCGTGCACGACTAATCATGCGTGGCTGAGAAAGAGTTGCTTGTTAATTAGAGAGGCCCGCGCTCATTACTCACCTGTTTCCTCAGCGGGGGCCACGCGCCACAGAAACGTGTTATTCACTTGACGACAGGGGAAGGGGACGGGGCGCCTGGACTAAAATACCCCGGGAGGGTGAGTTACTAAGAGAGAGAGAGAGAGAGATGCAGACGAGGAAGTAGGCAAGAGTGGAAACATCAACACTTGAAGCTGTTCTACCTATATGTTGATTTTTTGTCTTCCACTTGTAGTGGAGAACTGCAGCACACTGCAGTATGTAGTATTTTGTTCTGACTAATCCGTTACATCAGTGAGAGGCAGGGAGGAGACTGTGCGTGTGTGTGTGTGTGTGTGTGTGTACACTATGGCGAGGGTACAAATTGGGACAGTGAGCATCATGCTCTGTCACAGACAACAGTAATCTTCCCTTTTTGTTCCTCTCTTCCTCTGACAGGGAATGTGGTTGCACTCATTTACATGTTATTCATTGCTAAGTCTGCCACTGGATGTTACATCTACCATGCCTGCAGGAAGCACAGTAGCTAATACTCCTACTGCACTATGGCTGTGGCCCACAAACTGATATGAACTGTGATTCTTTGGCATGAAGAACTGACCTTGCCTTGGGGTTTTTTTGTTGTTAAACTTCTCAGACAATGTTATAATTTAGATCTAAAAACAATAAAATATACATCTCAAAACTCATCTCAAACTTCAAGGATAGCACATAAAGTCTAACATTTATTTCCATAGTGGTTCTTGGTTTTAAAAACATAGAGAGAGGTAACACAGAGAGAGGTCGAAGAAGAACACTTATTACATTACAATGTCATATATCCATTTAGGAAAACCTCATGTTACCTAATGGCCACTATTTGAAAAATACATATGATTACACTGAAAATTTCAATTTGCAATGCAAATGCCTTCGACAGCTCAAAACTTATATACGTAATATTTTCCATAATAATATATATCCATAATGAGTCATATGCTGGCAGTCATTGTGTTAAAGTAAAGTAAAGCAGGATATCTCATGTTGGAACAGAAGTCTCACTACATACCACTGTGAGTAATTATGTGGAGTGTGTGTTTTTTCTCTAAAGAAACCAAACCATTCACTGGAGAGTGAAGACACTTCAACTATTCCCAATGCCTGCAGTTATGATTTATGTGACTTCCCTGGAAAGTATTGGCCTATCCCATGAGTCCTCTCATATTCAATTCTTTTGATGGATCTTCTAAAACAACACCTTTTTCAATGAGGAAATATACCTTTATTATGTTCTGCTCCTGCAGGGTTTCCACATTGGTATTTTTCAACAAGTATCCTGAGTGAGTTTTGCAATATGATTTCTTTAGGGCTCATTTTTCCAATATTATTTTCGGTGCTTTCAAAGGCCGCTGTTTTTTGCTCAGCGTGCCCAAGTGCATCTCATTTTCAATGAGAAGCATCCTAGCGAGGGTAAACATGGATCTTTCACACTCCAGAATATCCAATTTAACAAGTCATTTAGTCTGGTACTTGGACTTGAAATCTTATTTTTCTGAAAACAAGTAAAAATCTGCCAATAGGGTAAGATAATTTCACTTATTTCCACTTCAAATCAAGTTGTTTCAATAATCTTCTGAAGACTTTTCTGAAGTGTCATTTCCTCGTGAGGTGATCAGACTTATTCTGCCTTGTTTCAAGATATTATCAGAAATCAGTGACAATTCCTAAAACAAGTGAAAAAAAGTGGATTTAACCCCATTTATTTTCCCCATTGACAGAATGTTTCAGACTGAACATGAGACTAAATGACTTGCTAAGATGGACATTTTTCGCAGTGTAGATAAAGCAAAAGTACAAAGGACAAATAAAAGATATCAGATAGAGATAGAAATCAGATATGTTTACAACAAGACAGTGATGGTTAGCTGACCAGTTACTATAGTTAGCTAGCTAACAAGCTGATACAAAATCCGGATATAATCTGAAAGCCCCAAAAGGACATTTACTAAAGAGCACACCCAAACCTACATCACCCAAAATCCTGTTTTTATAGTAACTGTTCAAAACACATAATTCTTCTCTGAATAGTCTGGATGGATAGATAGATAGATAGATAGATAGATAGATAGATAGATGATGTGCCCTCTATCAGATTTCTACTAGCAAAGTATCCAAGCACTGCCTTGTATACCAACTTGAACCAGTGTCACATTTTGCCAGTGGCTACAACACAGGGCTTCAGAAGCCAGCGGATCAAGTCTATATTATGTCTTTTGAAGTTTGGCGTTTTTGTCTGGTCCCAGTTAAATGTCATCCGCTCCATCTGGGTCTGCAGGAGGGCTAAGAAGATCATCAGAGACTGTAGTGTATCCTGGCTCCGCTCCGCTTCTACCGCTGCCCTCAGGCTGATGTTTCGGGGCAATAGCCGCGAGGTCCTCCCGCTAAAATAACACTCTCTTTGCCACAGCAGTAAGAATTATGAAATCGCTTTGACTTTCATTCCCACAATCCACCCTCACAGGCAATAAAAGTTACATTGATCTCATGACGTACGAACACTGACCTATATCTTTTGACTCTAATCTGGGCTGTTTGTGTACAGTCGATCTGCTGCGCTGAAGACAAATTCCACCAGTTTCGTTGTGTAGTAATGAAAGCACTTTGACTTTGACTGAAGTCGCATTCATTTGAATTTACAATGCCATTATTCCAGTCTATTAACCTGTTTATTAATCCTTGCAAAAGAATTGTAAGTTCACAATAACACCCAGTGCTTGATGACAACCATTCAAACACTCAATGTGCTTACATCTTACAAGATGTAACAGCACAATATAAGTCTAAAATGTACAAATGTAATGTGCAAAAATAAGTACTATATAAAAAAGAGTTCCAGCAATTGACTTAAGTGTTGCTAATGTTTCACACAGTTTTCTTAGCCATTTCATAGTCAACCAGTACTAAGATGAAGATGGCTTTAACATATGAGGTGATGCGTTATATTATCTATCAGCAGAAAATAAATTTGACAAAGTGACTTAAGATTTCAATTTACTACTTTTCTGGGATCTTGGCCTATTTATTCCCTCTGCCCGAAGAAGGCTAGTTACTTTTTCAAAACTTTAACAGTCCCTGACAAATTCCTTCCCCTGCCCAGTGCGGAGGAGCTCCCTTCGGCACCGGTCCAGTTTGAACACATTCTTGCCAACAAATCCAACATATTCAAGTCCTAAAGTCCTGCATGCTCGGTCTGTTAATGTAATGGCTTTTTTTTTCTCACATCAGAAATGTTACCAGGTTTCAGCCCGGAAAATCCGAGCTGATTTTCCACAATTCTGAATCTCATTCATAGCTAAACAGAAATGTAATATTTATGAAAAAGGCTGCATATATGAAAGGGGTTTAACTGCCTGATGTTTGCAGCAAGGCCAGCTGATGCCTTTTTTTTAAATATAGGGCTGCGCTGACAATGCAATTAAATCATTTGTTAAACTCATTAATGTATGAAACTTTAAAAAGTCCCTCTCTTTGATTCACTTGATGAAATAGAATTTGATTCATAAATTTCCCCATTCACTCAGCTATTGAAAACCTGTGGGACACATCTTCCTTCATCGCACTGTGATGTTGGATAATAGATACAAAAAAAATGAGTTATTTTATCTGAAAACTTGACATCTTTATTCAGACAGTGTGAAGTTATCTGCAAGAAACGTCCGACAGTTAATCAAACTTTCATCATGCGGGAAACAGCATCAGTAATGGTGCTGCATTATACAAATGATGTTTCAATCTGCTCCCATTGATCAAATATTTGTACACACAGATTTGATCTTAAAATATTTTGTTCAGGCCATTATGATATTTCACTCTTCGCCACTGGTTTCTAAGTTCACAGTGTTATTTGGATATGCAAAAATGTTCTTTATCCATGTGTACATTAGCATTTTATTAAACTTGCAGCTTTGCAAACTGATTGTGATTGACATTTAAGAAAACAAAAAGTTACCGAAGTTTTTGTGGGTAAATCCTACAATCACACTCACAATGCTAAAAAAAAAAAGTGTGTAAGAACAAAAAGGTTTGCCTCTCAAATTGCTCTAAAACTCAGTTGCTTTCATCTCTTTTCTCCCATGGAACTGAGAGCGCATCTCCTTTTAACGACTTCACACACACACACACACACACACACACACACACACACACACGCACACACACACACTACTCCTCTTAATCTATGTCTGGTGAAGTGGTCTTTAATGAGGTGTGAACAGAGAGAACCACAACCCCTCTCTCTCTCGCTCTCTCTCTCTCTCTCTCTCCCTCCCCCTCCTTTTTCATCTCCATTCTCTGCGAGAGAGAGAGAAACAGACGGACAGACCGACAAAGACATACAGAGAGAGCAACAGACAGATCGAGTTGGAGGGAGGAGGGGGACGGTGGAGTTAATGGGAAAGAACGAGGTCTTTTTTCTCTTTCATTACTTCATCTCCCCATCCATCATCATGTGATCACAGCGAAAGGAGATCAGAGAGTCCGTAAGGGACACTTTAAAGATTTTTTTCCCCAGCTGATACCAACCTCAGGCTTTTTTAGTGCGTGTATGTGTGCAGGAATGTGTGTGTGTGTGTGAATGTGTTCATGCATGTGACTGGTTATGCATGTCCGTGTGTGTGTGTGTGTGTGTATGTGTGTGTGTGTGTGTGCAGGGAAGCAGGTCAGGGCTGGATATGCGTTTAGCTCCACAGAGGAAAAGCCTGCACACTCCACTCATGTAATAAGCTACCAAAGAATTACGGTTTTGTAGTGTGTGAAGACCAGGCAGCTTAACTAATGCATCTCAAATCTGTGTGTGTGTGTGTGTGTGTGTACATGTGACTGTGTGTGTTTGCATGCCTTCCAGCATGGTGCAATCCCACGCTACTGATTGAGCCATATCAACAGCGTGGCCTTGATTTGGATGAAGGGTGATATTTTCCACCCAGGGAAGCGAGTTTCACTGATTTTTCTAACTCCGCCGCCCTCGCCACTTTAAACTGACTCCATACATCCCGAAATTCAACCTTAATGTTCTGCGGCCCTATTACAGTCTGTACCAGAAACCTTGATTACCCTCCAAGGCTGGGAATATGAATTCACCTTCAGTTCACTCGGTTCAAACCGCAAATCGAATTCACACATGAACGAGAGCGCCTTCATTCTCAATAATTCCTCTAAAGCTTAAAGCTGCGCTAGGCAAGATTTTTATGTAAGAACACACCGTCTTATCAGCCTAAATCGCAAAGAGCGGCCGCAACAGAGAATAGCGTCCTGTCCGCCGTAATTGAGACCCTGCAGATTCACCCAATTTGCCCAAATGAAATTCTGTTTTCGGATATAGAGACCGGCGGGAAATCCTATCTGCGCAGGAAATGAGGAATCTAAATCTTAAGAGTGAAATAGAAACTGTCTCGTAAACAGCAGTGAGCAGCGCTCCGTCAAGAGAAAACTGGACTCACCAACATTAGAGCTTTTGCCTCTCGTTTCTTTGGTTTCCTTTGGTATAAAGCATCACAGAGCAGCCGGGTTGGTACATGAGTGTGCTGTGTCCTTAATTGTCAAACAGTTACCTCTTGCCACCATTTTGGGGCCACCAACATTCAAAATTGTGTAGTGCAACTTTAAATCTGGATGTAAAATTCTAGTGAATTGAAACTGATTTGAACCTATTTGCTGTCATTAATCAGGCTGAAGACATGGAATTAATTCCTCAGTTCTTTCTGTGCTTTATCATTTTTGCCAATATATAATGTATATTTTTCAAACTCACTCTGATATCACATCCAAGGAGCCATGGCTCCATGTTTGATGTTTGTCTCCACGAGTTCTCTTTTCATGTTACTATAAATACATGCACTGCCGGTGCACCATTTTCTCTCCTTTCAGATTCGGCATTGTCTTGTGTAAGACAAATCATCAGGGTGCAAAAACTCGGTTTTCTTTTCATGTCATAATGAAACAAAATAATCTAAGCATATTTCATCAAGAAAAAGGTAATTAAGGTAATGAGATTTCTTTACAGAGCGTTGGAACACGCCAGGCTCAGGGAGAAGGATAATTCGCTGTGCTTCTCTTTTGAATTTGTAATTAATGAGCTCACATAGGCATTTTTCCTGCTTCCAGCCCACTCTCTCAACAAATTGCACGCTCCTTTCTTTGAGACCATGTTATCGTCTCGTTTGTCAAATGATTAGAAATCACAACAATGTCACTGTAAGATGGAAGATTTTTTTCATTATCATGAGGGACTGGACACCAGTGAGGGAAAGTTGCATCCTTGACTGAAAATGTCACAATGTTGCTTTAGGAGAATATTACAGTAACACTTTGTGTGCAGGCTGTGTACAGTTAGACACCTTTCTTAACAGGAGATACTGATTAGTTTCGTAGACTCACCAAACCAGGGCCGACTGTGAAAGATGCAGACACTCAGTAACAGCAGCCTGGAGAGGCTGAGCAGCAAAAGAACTGCCTTTGTTCAGGAGCTTCACATCTTAACAGCAAAAAGAAAGTCATGAATGTTAAATAAATGAGCGTCCACAACTTTATGGCTCGTTTCGCTGCTCGTTAAAGTTGCCGGTGCCCAAGTTGGCATATAATAAAGCATCTGTCTAACAAACATTTTCACATTCATGTTGAAAAAGTTAGGCACTTTTGAAGGTTTATGTTTCATATTATTGTGAGCTACTGCACAAGCTTTTGGATATCAATAATAACTCTTGTGGCATTTTATTAATCTGTTGAATTAAACATCGCTTTTGGCCTGAGGTTTCCCACAAGGCCCTGAGCATCAGATGCAGGAATTATAGGCTACTGCAGTTGTTTGTTTGGCCTTATTAGCCTATGCATTAGCCACTTAGGCTATTTGTTTGTATTCATCTATGCAGAATAAATGACATGCAGTGATGTCATAAATTTCCATGTGTTTTTCATGCATATTTTAATAATCTGAACATTCAGTCTCCTGTCTCCTGGATGATCTCCATCCCTGATGTTAATACAGTCAACATTTGAATTCACTTTGGCTACTATCAAGAACTATTCCACATATTGAAAACCTTAGAGAATGACACATGCATACACACACACACACAGACCCTAACCAGATGAAAATAGAAACATGTATTTTTATCCAAACCAATCTCATACCTGTTAAAACTCACCACACTTTTCCTTTTCCCCTTACAGTTTTCCAAGTGTCTTTGTTTTTTAGTCACTTTGGCATTGGTGTTATAAAGCATTATGAACCCTGAACTTGCAATATATTATGTCAGCAACTTATAATACACAATAAGCCCCGTTATTAGGTGTCATGCATAATTATTAACATTTATAATACGGTTTGTAATGCCTAATAAGTGCATTATAGCACGTAATGAACATGCTTATAGTGCACTAGACATGGCTTTCATAGAAAGTGTTGCTTATGGGGCTATATATCATAATGAAATAGTTTCTGAAAAAATCCTCTATTCGTGTTTTTTTATTTACAGCTGTGTCTGTAAATCCAGCCATGCTTAGTCAGTTCCTTGGAACAGAATATCTAATTTTGACATAATAACTTGGCTGTTGTGATCACGGCAATAGAAGGACCATTTCATTTTTTCTACAGTTCAGATGGACATAAATCATGCAAATCAATTATAAAAATGCAGGAAATTGGCTTTAAATTGTCCAGATTTTGCTGGGGGAGAGTCTGTTGAGATGGCCAAGTTGTACATTTAAAAACCTAATCAGCTGTTTGCAGCCATTGTTAAGAGCTGAGGACCTCATATGGCTGCCAGAGGGTGCCTTACTCTGACAATATGGGGGAAACCATTCAGTGTGCACTTGGAAAACCTCTCTCCATTCTATTACTCCTCTCACTAGAATTCAGCTCACTTGTACAGTGACAGCTCAGCGTTCCGCGCTCCAATCAAAGTACAAGTCACTTGTCCCCAAGCCCCGCCCCTCGGAGTAGCTCCCAGTGTGCGGAGATGGAAAGCCTCTCTGATGCCACTTTGAAGACTAGAACCAATTAGGGAATCATTATAATGAGGAGCCTCTAAGTGCAGATCTTTTGTTACTCAGCAGCTGCCTAATTGGGGTTGGTGTATTTCGAAAAGGGAGTCGGGACGGCAAGTCTGCTCTTATGAAACGGTGACTCACTCGCGAATCAGTGACTCACTTGTGGCTGCCGTCTCAATCTTTTTTATCCCATCGCTCAAATGTGTTTTTTATTGTTTTGTTTTTTTTATTTCAAAAGTGTGTGCATGTTTCAATCATTAGTCATCACTTGGAATATCTACCAGGAGAGTAATATGGCATACTCAACCCAAATGTATGCATATGAAAGTCATTTACCCATTTGAGTCAGGACTGAAAAAAACAATTATAACAACTTAGTGGGATTTATTTTATCCTGACATAGACTTTGATAACACAAAATGCTGCTATTTCTACTAGGTGCTGTCCTCCATTTTTGTCAGCCATGATATATATAGTATATATACTGTATATATATGTATATGTGTGTAGCAGTCTTTTGTTCTGCGGTAATATGCTGGGTACATTCATGACATGTGAAGATACTCGCATTTTTCAATCGTGTTAGCTGCACACAGCTGAAAATAGCTTAAACATCCTCTGAAGCCGCTCTTAACCTTCCCATCCCCCCTGCAGCTGAGAGTGATTTTACCTTAAAGCATACATTTACCCTGCTATACACATTTTTTAATATTGCAGTCCACGTTTGTTTCATGGCACACTTATCATAATCACTGACATGCTCATTCCACAAGGTATTGAAGGCATTAAGTACTGAAACGGTTGCCAGTTTGAAAGTGCACATATTGATGTTTGAAGCTTTGGCTGGATAATTCTATGAGTTGTAATTCATCTCTTTCTCTCTCTCCCCACTCTCTAAATATTAGATTTCAATATGTTTATCCCTCCTTAATGCAGCCTTTATTGTGGTGGTTAATGAATAAATCATACGCCCACTGTCCATGGGGGGAAAAAAATAAATAAATGTGCTCTTCCTTTTCTCTTGTCTTTTCACAGCTCCCCTGACAGACAAGCCTCCGAAAATCCTGTTCCCCTCGGAAAGCCAAGTCAGCATCATGGAGATGGCGATAGGTAAGGAAACATGTTTCGGTTTCATACGCGGCCCACTTCTTTTTCCTGTCAGTGTGCGGAGCGTGCTGTGACATACTTGTGGCATATGCTTGTTCGTCACAATGGCATCGCTTCAGACTCCCAGATTAGTCCATGAATGCCAAATCCC
This sequence comes from Centroberyx affinis, assembly GCF_046629955.1. Lineage (NCBI taxonomy): Eukaryota > Metazoa > Chordata > Actinopteri > Beryciformes > Berycidae > Centroberyx > Centroberyx affinis. The sequence goes on from NW_027279458.1 coordinate 65,456, forward strand.
TCAAAGTGGGTCCTGTTCCACTTCACTGTGGCTTTGTTATGAGCGCTATATGTCAGTTCCCTGCATTCTGTATATATTTGGTGTAAATATCAGATCAGGCTTGAAATCTAGTACTCTACTATAAGTCTTGTTTGTTTCTGCACTGTTTTGCATTTTAAATGTTGATTTTGTTAAATTTGTATTCAAAGTACCTAAAAAAAAGTGTGAGGTTGAATTTTCTTTTGTGCTTTTGTAATCGGACCTTGAGTTTGCACCATGATGAGTTATGTATGTCACAGTGGATGAAAAAGAAAATGACTTGGTCAGTATGAAAACCATGTCCACTCCTCTTTTTTCCCCCCTCCTATCTTGTGGAGTGGCTCTCAGAGCTTCATTATATTTACCCTCATAACATCTATCTTAGTTATCTCAGCAACATGGATGCAGCCTGTATTTGTTCAGCTGGGTAATGAGTGGAATTGGCACCACCGAGAAACCATACATAAGCTCCCCGCTCATTATCTTCAAATATGTGATGTTAGCATTACTTCAGATGATTGCCTCCGATTCTGCCTCGTGTGGCAGGCTGGAAGCGATCGTCTTTCGTGTGCCTTACCAGCTTTCCATGCACAGGGGGCTCATGGGAAAATTCCCGCTTTGTGCCTTATTGGGCAAAAGCTCAGCTGTGGGTAGAAGGGAAAATGGGTCATGATGGAGGCTTCCTTTGAAGTAAATTTGTCATGGGTGATGAACACAACCGGCTCGCCGAGGTAAAAGGTGGCAATCAGAAAATAGCCGCAAATCATTGTAGCTTTAAATTGATGATGGATAAAAGCCCTCTCTGCCTTTTTTCATCTGATTAAATGTTTCGCGGCAGATGATGGTGATTTTCAGAATCCATTACCTGATAGCTCGGAGAAGAGGCAATAATGGTCAGACACCAAAGTAAAGACCTGCGCTGCCTCCGTTGTTTTGTGATTGTTTTGTTATTCTACTATGTGTTTTGTTAAAGATAGCTTTTACCTCAGTGATTTTCACACATTTTCAGAGGTTTCCAGACTCATTAAGTCACATTTCAAGATGTAGCAGCACCATATATTGATCAGTAGCATCAGCCTTTAGTGAGTGGCACAAGATCTTGTCATCATCCTCTTACCTATCACACTGAAATTTGATCTAATGAGCCCCAAGGTTTTCTAATATGATACAGATCATGTGCTCCTCAGTGATATAACTCAAGCGATCTTGTCTGTAGATATTTCACTATCTGTGGATTTTGATCCTCAATGCATGGGGATTGATATGAGCCCTGTGTTTTTTGATGCCCCTCCCTCCACCCCTGCTCCCATTGATATGCTATACAGAGTCACCAGGTCTGTATCCATAATGTATGAACGCCCGTTTGATGCTCTGCCTGTACAAGTCGCTGTCACTTACTCTCAGTGTTGGGGTAGCATGCTCTTGTCACTCGCAGACAGCCTAGTCAAACGCCGTATTTCCTTTCTGGGTGGGGAATTTTTTGGAGCAATTTTAATATTCATTCCCTCATAAAATATGGAAACGTAAATGGCTTCGGTTGACAGTTAATTAGGCAGGTGAGAGAGAGAGAGAAAGCGAGAGCAGTGGGGGAAAAGAAGGACGTGGAGAGACACTTTCCAAGCTCCTGTTGTGCAACTCCGGGGATGAAAGGGGAGAACAGAGGGAGCTGTAAATGGAAGAGCCCAATTAATCAACACCTACTTTTCCTCTTTGCCCCACTCACTTTTTGTCTCCTAATGGACGAGGTTCCTCAGTTCTAATTGATTTGATACAAATCGCTTGATTAAAACGTGTGGTGTGAACGCTCCTCTCGGCCCTAGGTGGGCTTTCCCCTGTCACGCGTCTTCCCACTGCCTTCTCCGTGGGACAAATGAGATACAGTTTGGGTCTGCAATTCAGTTTGACAGTTTAGAGCACATTGCTTTCACTCTGTGCTGTGCAGACGCAGAGTAATTGACTGCAGTGTGGCCAAGCAGACTAAGTGCAGTACAAATAGTATGTCCGTTTCAAGTGTTGACTACTAATGGATATGATTTGTAAACGCTAAACACTTTGACAACGGAGTGATTCATTTAGCTGAGTGCATGAACATTTACACAAAAATGACAATGGAGAGGAACAAAAAAGATCATATACAAAATCTGCAGCTCTGTGTCTACCTGTTGACTAAAATACATCACATAAGTGCTTTTGTCGCTTTTGCGAAATGTAGATAAAACTGCTAAGTACTCATCACAGCATTTAAGCATTATTCTAGCTTAGTTTAGTGTAAAATGATAAGTAAAGTGATATAAACACAGTGATAAAGAGTGATAATAATAAATAAATTTGTCCAGATGATTCCAACCTTTTCCAGGGATTCAAACCAGCAAACCTCCAGTCACAAGCCTGCTTCTCTACAGCCTTTGCCGATGTGATCCCTCATAATGATGTTTCCTATGTGGAGCTGCATGTCACTTACTCCTCTACCTATCCTGACATTCTAATTCGTGTTAGATTGCATCCAGGGCCGCCGCGCCGCTTGTTCCTCGTGTCCATTTTGGGAATGCCCGGCAAGCTCCCCCGCGATCCGGATGGCTTGTTAAAACTCAAAGCCTTTCCCGCCACCTCCCTCCTCTGGATATCACACTTCACCCGTTGACACTTGACATTACGACACCGCGGCGAGTTTTCTGAAATTGCAGCGGAGAGGGGACAACAAGGAGGAGGTGGTGTCTGAGTCTCTTTGCTAAGCGGAGAATTTCTTGGGCATTCACTTTCAGGCTTCCACACGAATGCTTTACTTAAAGGGAACATTCACTCTCGGATACTGTTAGATATCATCTATCTGTGATGTTTGAGACGCATTCAAAGAGTTATTTGTGATTTACTTTTTTGATGTACCCACTTTCCCCTCAACCTGTGTCATCTATTTCTACTTCAGTTAGTGATTTCCTACATTTCCCAGAGTCACTTTTGACAACGCCTAGACAAGAGGTGTGAACTTACTGCTTTCAGTTAAAGGTGTGTGTATGAGCATATAAATAGCTAATTTACCAACCAGTTTGTGAACTAAGTGTGTCTAAGCTGTGTGTGTCTAGGCTGCGTTGCATTCTGGTCTATTGAGGCTGCTGTCAGTGGAGAAATTGGTCTCTCTGCGTCTTCTACGATTTCTTCTACTGGTTTAAGTTTTAAGTGTTTTAGAAAAAAAAATTTAATAATTTATTTTAGGGTGTTTTATGTTGTGTTATCCTTTAAGAACTGTTGCCCTATACACACCATCATCCTACAGTAGCTACTCTGGGCTTCCGGGTATATAATTATTTTTGCATGCGGGTCCAGGTGACAGAATTTTATGCCGCGTAGGCTGGAAGAAAAACAATATCCACACCAACAAATAAGTTTCTGATGAAGGCCTAGTGCTGAATCGTCTTCATTTCTGACCACTACTGTGCTTTTAAAAGGATATTCCTTTCATTGCAGCGTATGAAAGTCAGCATCACCTCCTCTCTGAAAAGTATAAAAAGTTTTGTGATTGAAAAACGCCGTCCCTTTGTTCTACACGTTACCATATAACGTTACCAAAAAATAAAGTCTGACAAAAGGGAGATTTGATCTTCATTTGCACTCAAAGGTTGAGCTTCCTGGCTCATTTTTTGTTTAATAATTTGAGTGTAAGCTGTGAAAATTGGTTTTCAGTCGCTCATCAGAGGGAGTTATGCTGTCTAATGCTATGAAAAGGAGATAAAACCATTATTCTCATGTACTAACTTGGAGTCGTCTAAGATTCTTTGGTAATGATTGTAGTTCAGAACAAGTTGGATAGACCTACTGTGTTATTCTTGACTCCCATTCCCTCCAAACTGACACTGATACACTCAGATAGCGCTGCCACGAGGCTTTGAACTTAAAGCTGTGAGACTTGAAGAATTTGATGCAGACCTTTCCACGAGGAAGTTCGTACTCCACTGTTTCTTACATCCATTGTGTTGAAATAGAGCGTTGTTAGGCAAGAATGATGAACTGCACTTTTGAGAGCAGACAAAATGTCAACTCTAACCGCATTGCTTGATAGAGTGTGGAAACCCAGTCCAACAGATGGTTTTGACATATGTAACCTTTACTTCATTTTTTCAATCCGAGAATGTTGTTTTTAATCATCCTATTACCCTGGAACAATCTTCTCGCTGTAACTGTATGGATTTGATCTTCTGGTGTGTGATGTGGGGGATTTCCTCGCATCAATCCAGGCACCATTTTCAATATTTAATGATTATTATTGATCCCTTGGATATTCTGATGAAAACATGTTGTGAGATAAAGGTAGACAATACCACAGACTCAGGTAGAGGTGCATGATACATCATGTTCAAGTTAAATACCAGGGAGAAAGGATGTATGCGTGGAAGGGTCAGCGAGTCATGGGGGTTTATTGATTTTTCTTCTCACTTGTAACAGGGAAGTCGTGCATCGTCTGGAGTTGACACCTACACACATTTCACCTCAACTCTGACCTTTTTTAATCTTCCTGTTAGTTCTGTAGAGTAGAATGGAGGACCAAGATAAGACATCATGGGCCTCATTCATAAAATGTTACAGTGACCGAAAATAGTTCTAGCTTTGAAATGAAATAGATTTTAATTCTGTAATTAAATTAACATGCACACATTTTTGGCTTGTAAGCACAAAATTAAGACACTTTTCTAACCTAAACTCCAAGGCAGCCTGGAGCTAGACTCAAGTGTTGAAGCCACTGAAGTAAGAAGGTTTCTCTCACCTCCTTTATTGCACAGGTACAGACGCCACTTGCTCATATTTTCCCACTCAGTTTTTTTATGAAATGCATCTTCGAAGCGTCACTCAATCTACAATGCAATAGCTCAGGTTTACAAACAGCACATTTCAGGGTTGGGAGCATTCATGAATTGAATTGAGAATGCATGGTAAATTCCTATTCAATTCCTAGAGTTGGAATTGGAATTGCACCCAGCTCTAAGGAAACAGACTGTGAATTGAATTGGAATGACTTGAATTCCATTAAATTCCATTAAATTCCACTTCAAAGAGAGGTTGTCTTGACTTGCTAAACATTATCATTATCATTATCAAACATTATGAATGAAATAAAAGACAGTTAAATCAAATAGCACCTGAAAGGTTGCTTTAACACTTTATGATATTCAGTATTGGTAATATATAACACTATGTGTAATCTCAGATATGTGGTAAGAAAAAACAAAAAAACATGGAATTTAACAGAATTTCATTGAATTAAATTCAACTCCCTGAAATTCCAATTCCAATTCCCCAGTTGAATTGGAATTGATGAGTTCCTTCATGAATTGACTCCAAACCTGCTACATTGTGCAAGCAGGGAAGCATATCAATATCTCGTTCTTTTCTGCAGGGAAGTTCTCGTCTCAAGTTCTTCCATTTTCTTGTCTCTTCCACAAAGTCTTTTCTGCATACTACAGCCAAACTAACACCCATCCCTGATGTCCACACACACACACACACACACACGTTCATACACACACCCAGCACCAATCCCTCTAAATGTCACAGCCTCGGCAGAACGCTCCATCGATGCCAAGGGTTCAGAGGCCCTGGGATCAATATTACATCATTTCTCTCAATTAGGGCATATTTATTCCCCTCAAGTTATTGTACATCTGCGAGTGATCCTATCTGCATTCCTGGCAAGTCGCCAGATGAGTCGAGGCCCTGAAGGGAGGGGAAGACTGAGAGAGATAAAGAGAGAGAGGGAAAGAGGGAAAGAGAATGAGAAATGAAAGTAGGGGGGAGGTTGGGAGAAGAGGAGGAGCAAGGGAGAAAAAGACGGGGAACGCGAGCGAGATCATTTAAGATTCACACAGTGGATGAAATATGATGGTGTCTTACCTTGGGTTATTACAGATGAAAGTGGATACAAGACGGCACACTGTCCCAAACGGTTAATATGCCCTGCAGCATGGAGGCATAAATCGTGACTGTCATATTAGGGAGGGGGGGGTCTGGTGGTGATGGGAAGGGAGTCTTGGCGAAGGAGCGCTCCCATTAGTGTTTTACATAAGTGTGGTGATGAGCGGGACAGACTTCGCAAGCGCCGAAGACCCAATCTTCGCGCCAGACTAATACTTGAAGAATCCATCGGACCGTTTCGGATTGTACTTGACCTTGGAAGTCCAGCTATCGTCCTACATTGAGCGTTCCCACTCTGCCAGCCCGTCAGTGGCTCCCACCTGCAGCCTTGTGCCTGCCTCAGTAAAGCATGAGAAAAAATGGCCGAAGACTTTTGCTCTCCTTAGCAGAAAATAGCATCAAGAACTGGCCAAGGCGCTTGAGTATTAAGATTTACTGCCCCTTGTCTGTGCCAGCAATGCTCCCTGTCTCTGGGTAGCCCTATTAATCATAGACCGGGCTTTGGCATCTAGTGTACAGAAAATTCACCGGTCTGATTAATTGTTTTTTATATTTAATGACTAAAAATGCTACTGCATTGCACCTGCATGTAGGTACTTTGGTACACAGGCCTTTTGCCCTGGCTCACTTTGGAGGCCAGTCATTCATTTTAATGGATAATGTTGAATTGAAAGATCGGCACCTATTACCGTCAATACGGTAACTCAAAATTGATATATTCACATCTATTAGCGTCATTATGGTAGACTAGTGGCACTCAAACGGTCTACCTACACCTTTGCCAAGGAACTGATGAGCTACAGCGTTTGAAGTGGGCACCTGTTGACACAAGCGTAAGCTAACTGGGAAACATCCAAAGTGCAGCTCAAGCGATGTGAAGGATTTAAGAGGAATGTTGATGAACAATTATCAGAACCACACAATTTAAAATGAAATGTAGACTAGCCTGCTTAGCCTATCAAAGCTTCAGCGGTGGTGTGTGTAGGACGCTACGTTTCGGTAACACACCCCCTTCCTGCCAATGCGCTCTTGTCACTGTGGTGTCTTTGGGTATGTATCAGTGCAGTGTAACCCGAGTTATGTTGATTTTGGCCCTTTATTTTGCCGCTCCCTGACACCTGTCTCCAGTGCTACAACAGCGCATTTAATGCTCTAACAGAGTGCAGCACTGTATGTGCAATTACCAACCAGCTGCTGCTCAATCAACTGCCGCAATTTTGATCAAATCTGAACCGCCTTTACATTTTGTACATGCTCCTTCCAGCACTTCTAAGCCGGTTGTATAATTAGCTCGCTGTTAGCCTGCTGTTGCAGCAGCTCCAGAGACCCAAACACCGCGGTGTAGGCGCCGCACCGTAGCCGCGTCGCTCCCCGTGTGATTGGTAGTCATGCGGCCTCATTCAAACACCTGCAGATGGATTAACGACAGCAGGAAGACTCACCCGGTGACTCGCTCCGCTCCGCGCGACAGCTTGGCACCCGAGAGCCACCGGCTTTAAATTTAAACGCACCTTTTAGTGTGGCAGTTAAGCGCAGCGATTTTTACAGCCGTTAGATTAGCCCTCAGTTTAACCTCGACGCGCCGGTGTCACCTTGCGCTTTTGTGAGTCGCTATTCAAAAACTTTGACTGCTAGCAGGTGGAGGGAGACGTGCAAAGTTGCTCTAACGATGCGGCTGAGAAAAAGGAGGATCCTTTTCATCCTGACTTCTTAGGTTATTTGATGTTTCTTTTCTAGAAAGTTTATATTCCGAGCCTGCATTTTGTTCAGTCGTTTTTGTGACTGTTTAGGGAAACAGGCTCATTAGTGTCCATTTTTATTTTCCTAGACTTTATCACGCTCTCGTGAAACGTATACAAAGCTAAATCCAAAGCAAAAGTGCAAACCCTGCAAACATTTCCCTCATCATCATTCCCTGGGAGTGTGTGTGTGTGTGTGTGTGTGTGTGTGTGTGTGTGTGTGTGTGTGTGTGTTTCCCGGGTTAACTAATTCTACTCACTGTGTTTCGTGCCAAACAGGTGGCTATATTGGTTTCCTTCTGGCTGGATTTATGTGATTTTGTGTCCGGGTTTTGGACAGAGATGACAGCGTCTCCTCTCTGCCCGGAGCGTGACCTTGGTTGGGTGATGTTCCCTCTGCAGTGTCTTTGGTCTCACATTGGTCTTTTGGGCCAACTTCTGAATGTGTGTGTGTGTGTATGTGTAAAAGAGAGGGAGAGCGAGAGGGGGAGAGAGAGAGACGGAGGCCTCTGATGTCTAGCCAGAGAGCTAGAGGGCCAGGATGACTGTCAGGAGGGGAGGGAGATCACAGTGGCAGCAAACTTTGGCAAGTAACACATAAGAACGCCATGAGAGCACAGATCTATGATGTCATGGCACATCTAGTGTACACACACACACACGCACGGTTGCACACACGCACGCAAAAGCAAACACATTCTTATGCGCACACACGAACACAAGCTCATGTTTAGCATTGACACACACACACATTCACACTTACACACACACACATATGACTGCTCCAAAGGTCTTTTTCAGCTCTTGCCACCTTGCACTGTCGCCTCCAGGGATTTGTATATGTGCGAGAGAGCGGTCTGAAGCGGTCAGATTTGTCTTGCTCCTGACAGATATTTGTCTGTTTTACGTTAGTCCACTGCATCTAGTGGTGCTGTGTTTGGTCTGTGGGCAGTCGTGCCACAGGGACTGTGGATGTGTCATATGAAATATTGCAGATATTTGTCTCAGAAACAGAATGAGTCAGTCAACACCTCAGTTTGGCCGAGGAACAAATGTATTTCCTCTGCAGTGGGAGGGATTATAAGACGGACAAATAGAGCCTAACTTCTCGACAGACCGAAACCCAGCACCAACTCAAACTAGGATAGAACAGAATAGAATAGATTAGAATGTAACCCTCTCTATCTAATCTCTAAGTGTGAAATTGCAAATGAATAGCCTGCCTTCATACCATGTTGTCTCTTCAGCTCAGTGATATGCAAAAACATAGATGAAATGTATTGCAATAAGTACTGTAATTAGTAGTTTTTCTGTGTGTGTGTGTGTGTGTGTGTGTGTGTGTGTGTGTGCAGCTCATTCCATGTTACTTCAACAACAAGGACTTGGGGGCAAAAATGCCCTTGAAAGTTTATAAAAATTCCCGTGAAATTGAAAATGAGGGACCAAAAAATCCCCCTGTAATTAGGAATACCCTGTTTTGCATTTTTTGCTGCATCTCCATATATTCACACCTCAATGCACACTACTGTCCCCTGTGGGCCACCGTAGGAGAGCCTATGACCGGGGGATTCTTTCCAGTGCTTTCTGGGAGGGAGAGTGGTACAATTTACAGTCCTTATTTGCCAATATGTAACGCAAATAGTAAAATTGGCCCCGAACACGACCAAAAAATCCCTCTAAAAATCAGATCAAGGCAGCGAAAAATGCTCTCTGAAAAGAACATTAATTTCTTACCCTGGTTCCCAGCTAGAGGAGCGACAGCAACCCTGCCAGCTGTCTTGGCAACGCTGGGGTTTAATCTCTGAGGCTCAGACTAACCATAACACCTAAGCCTTCCTCTCTTTAGCAACCACAGACCAGAATATGCACTCTCCCTGGCAACCACAGGCTAGATGGGAGATATTGAACACATCTTTCCACACGGCGTGACGCACTAGTGATATTGATTTCACTTATGACAGCAACATAACTCAGGCGAAGAGTGTTTTTTAGTGTACTTGTGCATCGCGGCTCCCTGGTCCATTAGTAGCTGCACCTGGTGTTCGGGAGAGTGTTAAGGCATCTGTAACGGGCCACGGGTGTGACTTATTTGTTTATTTATTTTTTATTGTCCCTTATGATTCCATTATGGGAAGGCCCATGGATCAGCCTCCTCCTGTTTGCTCATTCTTATGTTTATTTGTTCGTCACACACAAACAGCGCCGCTGACCGGATTTTGACAAAAGCTCGAGGAAATGATGCATCTCAAAAATCCCTTCTGGCACTTTCAAAATTGCACTGATTGGCCCAAGGGGTGTGCTGCAATATCAAAGCAAGGTGACATATTTGTCACTGGAGGGCCGCATCATTTGTGGCCAATGACATGTTTGCTCTTGCCTTGTTTGGACATACTACTCCTATTTATTTTGAATTGCCGATTACAATTTCCCTGTTTTTTTTAATCTCTTGACCTTACAGTTTACTTTTTCAAATTTTTTACATCATGACAGGTAACTGCTGATGGTCATACTGTATATTGACTGTTGATTGAACCTGGGACGGTCTCTCTAAGCGCTAAGCAGCCACACGCTTGACAGACACTCCTACTTTTACAACCATAGAGACCTTTTAACACCACAGGTAAATGAAGGGACAGCAATGGATTTACAGTACAAAGCGAGGCCAGGAAATGGTAAACGAAACATAGGAAGTCCTTGAGCAAGTAGTTAAAACGCGTCCTTGTTCCACTCACATCAGTTGCACCAGCTTACCTCAGACACGCTGGGCACAGGCTTTCCAGTTGTCAGTCGTGATTGGCTGCTTCAAACGCTGCACCGCGAAGGATCAATTTGCATTTTGCTCACCCCGTCTGCCACACTTTGGCAATTTGATTTTTCGTTTTTTTTTTTTTTTTCCAGAGGAGCAAGAGGTGTGAGTGCGGAGGCAGCACTTCCTCACACACAGACTGGCAGGTAGAAAGGCTCAGAGAAACAGAGATATATAAAAACAGACGGAGGGATGCACAAAACAGTAGGCAGACAGGCTTGTATACAGACGGAAACATGCAGGTTCTCATACAAACAAACAGGTAGACCTCCTTCTGTCTATCTGTCAGTTTCTCCTCTTCCTCCATTTGTGTCTATCACCTTTTCTTTCTGTCTCTCTTTATCTCTCCTCCTATCCTTTCCCTCTCTCCACCTCAATGCCAGCGCAGCTTAGCATAGTCTGGTTTGGTTTCATAATGTTCAGATGAACCTTAATACATGATGACACTAGACAAACACCCCCGTACACAGCCGTAATCAGATGTATCCAGGTCACTTGTACACATTTTTCCTCAAGGTTATCATCCAGATCCGCTGCCATCACTCTCACTGAATAGCTCTGATTAGCTAACTTGTTCAATGCAGTTTTTATGCCAGAAAACAAGAGGCAGAGCAAGATATTACTCTTGTCATGAAATGTTTATGTAGGTTAAAGCAGCACTAGGCAAAATTTTTTTATGTAAAAACACACCTGTCCTATCAGCCTAAATCACAAAGTGGGGTTGCCACAGAGAAGAACATCCCATCCTCCCATAATTGAGACACTGTGGATCTGCCCTGTTTGCCCAAATGAAATTCTGATGTCAGGTTTGGACGCTAGTGGGAAATCTAATCCACACACAGGAAGTGACAAATCAAAATTTAAGAACGAGATACAAAACTGTCTCCTAAACAGCAGTGAGTGAGTGCTGCATTTAGAGAAATCTGAACTGAACCTGCTGCCATTTTTCTACCATCTCCACCTCCACCAGCCAGCTAACCACAGAAGAAGACATTTAAGTCCAAGTTTACTGATGTCATATTACATAATTTCTGGGTAATGAAGTCCTTCAAACTTTCAAAAATTCAAACAGTTATCTCTCACTGCCACTTGGGGCCATCAAAGTGCGAAGTTTTTTTAATGCAAGTGCTTATACTGTAAAGTTACATCAACAAACCCCTTGAAGCTTCTTTGGATTTTGTAGAGTTGACAATTAAAACTTCAAAGTTTCATAGATATATCAAGGCTAGAAGACCAGATGAAAACAGAATCACTCAGTCAAATTGTGAATTGAATTGATGCCATAGGGGTCATATGGTTTTGTATTGGCATTTGTGCCGAGTACCAAAATATTGATACCACTTCCTAATATGGAGTTGTACTGCTTTTGTAGGTATTTGGAAGATGAGATCAGTCAGGTTTTACCTGGATACACCTGATTAGCCTATTTCATGGAAGAAGCAGGTGGTTCTGATATTTAGTACACTCAGTTTTTCTGGATGTGTTTCAGCTGTACTGAGCAAAACAGCAATAACCTATCAACACCAGACAGCTTCTAAGTCCCCAGGCTGTGAAGTGGTGTGCTGCCATTCTAGGGCAAGTCGCTCCTGTATGTGTGTGCGTGAGTCTCTGTGTGTGTGTCTGTCTATGTGTGAGTGTAACCTGTGTGTGTGGTGTAGTTGTGTCTGTGGTGTCCCATTGTATTAGCGGTGTGTGTGTGTGTGTGTGTGTGTGTGTGTGTGTTGAGAGTGTGGATTGGCCCAGTTTAGAAGACCCAGAGCTATGACTCATCAACTAATACAGCAGGAAGCGAAGGGGGAGTGTGTGTGTGTGTGTGTGTGTGAGAGAGAGAGGAAGAGAGAGAGAGAGAGAGAGACACACACACACACACAAGAGGGAGAGAAAGACTGTCTGTGTGTGTGCCACATGTCTGTATGTGTGACTGTCTTTGTGTTAGTATGTATGAATGCATGCTTGTGTGTGTGTGTGCATGGAGGGGATAGCAAGGAGAGAGCAAGAGTGATTGTGAGCCATGGGGGATTGTGGCAATGTTTCCAGTACTGTACCTGGCAGCTGTTGCAAAATCCAGACCTTCTGGTGTCCTCGTCCACACACACACACACACACACACACATTCACATGTGCAAGTACATGCATTCGGATACACTCACTCAAACAATGTCCTACCCCTCAAAAACTCAGTTTCCTGATCACAGCTGTAAATAGTGAGTGTGTGTGCATGCATGTGTGTCTGCATATGCATGACTGTGTGTATTTGTGTGTGTGTGTGTGTGTGTGTGTGTGTGTGTGTGTGTGTGTGTGTGTCCTGAGTCGTCCTCTTTAATAATCACAGTGCTGTCAGGTTTCTGGTTGCCCTCTCTGCCTTTATTGACAAAGGCGTCAGAGGCAATACAGCAGCCACTCTGTTGATGCTCAGTTCAGATCCACTGACCTCTCCACTTTAACACTGGTACTGAATGTGAGCCGCCTTGCTTTTGCCAGCTAATGTTTTATGCTACATGCCTGCTACCAGGTAGGCTATTAGAGACAATAATTCACTTTAATTTCTGATCTCACTGTTTGCTCTGCTGAAGCTAACGGCTCATAATTCACCATTAAACGCAATTTTCATTGCCGTCAGTGTCCTGCAGAAAACCCCATTAAGTATAATGGATTCCAATTACTGTTACTTACTATTTTTTTTTTAAATATTTTGAAACATTTCATTTTCCCATTGAAGTCCACTCACTTTTTGACATGTAATTGTGCACTGGACTAGTTCCAAAACAGACACGTACAAAATAGAATCATACAACAATAATAACAACTTACCCAGAATATAATAATGAAATGCATCACTTTTGCCATCAGTTTTTAACACAGCTTCCATGCTCCCCGGCCTTTAAAGGACTTCTCTGACTTTCTGGGATTTCAGCCCATTGGTCACCTTACCCAATATCTGACAATATCTGTATGCTAAAAAATGAGAAGTTGTAGAAGCTCAAAGGCTGATGGTTAGTTTATTAATGATGTGTCTTAACCAGATTGTTTAGGAGATTAGTAAAATATACATAAAATTAGAAAAAAATAATACGCTTTCAATGGCAGAAGATCTCTCTTCCCACAAGACTAGAGGCCGTAGAATAAAAAAACCCAATACCAACTCTGGAATACTGAAAGCTTTATCTTCATACATTGGATAATGCTAATCGCGTACAATTACTTAACATACTGTATGCTTGAGCGTTCGCATGCGCACCGGACAGAACAATCTATTGATTTTGGTCTCTTGTCACATATTGGGTAAGGTGACCAATGGGCCAAACTCCTGTGACATTGGTGTGGTCCTTTAAATGCCACATTCCCACTTTCCCAGTCGTATTTACCATTTTGTTGGGTCATGTATGCTCAACTAGTATATTCCCGACAGCACTTAAAGGCAGCACGTCTGACAGCTGAGAGAAAACTGAAATCTAAGTATCGTAAGACGGGGAGTGCAAGGCCGAATTTTTACAGATTTTGGCTGAATCCGACAATAGGTTATGGCTTATGCTGTATTGATTTTTCCTGTCAGACAGAATGTCCAGGAGACATTTTTTGACAGGCTGTCATGATTTTTACCAGCCAAACTTGGCCTTTACCAGCTAATGTGAGCGTTTCATTTTCTGCGGATGGGGAATAATGTCAGCTAAACCTCAGTCATACCAAAAAAAATGAAAACTCAGAGGAGCAAAGTTTTACTGTGGTGTAGACAATATCTTATTTCCATGATTATAGACAGTTCACTCCACATTACACCACCTGCCCATTCCATGAAATAAGCACAGTTTAACACTTTGCATTAACACGCATCCTGGGTTCATTGGATTGTGTTCAGATAGAAGGAAACAACATAGAGTGAAAATCCAATCATTCAAACCAGCTCCAGAGTTAGTCGGAGATACATTTGGACACACACCAAAATGTAAATGCAATGTCCACATATCCACATATAGACGCTACAGAAATGTATTTTTTTAAAGGCATTTTCTGTTTTATTGAACAGTTTCATTGAGTACAGTAGAGAGAGAAGGTGATAACATGCGTCAAAGTTCCCATGCTGGTTTTGGACCCAGGAAAATAAATCAAGTGTGCAGCTGGCAGCTCGGATATAAAAAATGGATTGACAGGATACTCATGGATGGGGAACAAGTGAGACGAGGTGTTTACTGTCAATTTTAAAGGACCTAATTCTGTGTAAGGAAGTGATATGCATGGCAAAAGATCAGATTTCAATTTGTATGCCAGAAACGCATGCTAACATTTTGTGTAAATGTAACAGTCCAGCATGGATTTAGATACAATCTGGATAACCATTTAATGCCAGCTGTAAATTGGGCCATAGGCTGCCCAGGTGCATTCAAGTAAAAGCAATGATCCCTGACTAATGTCAAATCCACTCCAGCCATGAAGGAGAAATGTAGGGGAAGGAGAATTAAGGGGGAGGAGATGGATTGAACAAAGACTTTCAAGTCTGACGCAATTAGTTTTAGTTTAATTCATTTAACATCGGAAAAATAGAGAGGCAAGAAAACCACACAAACTGTGCGGGTGAGAAAAACAACACCCTGATGGGCCAATAACATCCCGTCCCAAAAGAGAGAGAGAAAAAATTGAGATAATAAACAATGACACAAATGATATGAAAACTCCACAAGAGAACGATACCACTGACATGGATTGTGCAAAAGGGCGTGAAATTCAATTTTCAATATTTGTTAACATAAACAAGTCTCTCCCAAAGGTAGACACAAGAGAACCAAGACTTAAATCTGTGAAAATTTGAAAAGGCCCGAAGTTATTAAAATGGCAAGGAATGGGGAATGCTTTATGGACTCTGATAATCCGCAGGGTGATTTTGCAGTTGTGAGGGCTCCTTTACTGGTTCAGAACTGCTAGCACTATAAAATTGGTTTTTATTTAGGTGTAAAAACTCGAAAACAACAACAACAAAAAACACCATGACACCACAAAGCCTCTAATTCATTGGGAATGGAGCAGCCACACAGATTTGACACAGTCAGCCTTGGACCTTTGGCGTTTGGGGTTGGGAAAGAGTTGTTCACATTCACAAATCTGTTAATTCTGTTTTATTTGGCCAAAGCTGAAGAATCTCGACGAATCTCATCAACAGTGACCAGAAATTTCCCCTGAACTGTAGTAAAAGACGTCCCAACCAAAGCAGGATGAGTCATCGCATACTGTACACCGACTTGCCCTCACAGAACCCGTCTTCGGGCACACGGAGCGAGGACACGCACGATATTATGCCCACACACTACGTCATCTCTTTTTTTTCCATGGAAGCGACTGAGTCATCAGGTGAAAGGCAGAACCGACACGTCCCCGAAGGCACGGACGGCAAACACCGACTCAAATTGGATCGTGCCGTCGATGCGTGCACGTGTTCGCGTACGGGTTCCTGCGGTAATTAAGATGGCTGTGTTCGTACATCTTCATATCGTGTCAGGGTTTGGGTTTTTTGGGGGGGGTTTTTCCCCTGGGAGCATAATGTACCGTATCTACGCTTATCCAACTGCTGTCAATCCGCCAGCCACTCTGCTCTCAGCCCACGTGTTGAAGAGAATACCAATGCGTGTTACCTCCTGGGGCAGTGAGTTTTGAGTGTGTGTGTGTGTGTGTGTGTGGGATCACTGGGTTACAGATCACGTAGTGTAGAGCACACAGAGAAGAGATGGGATAAGGACAGAGGTTTAGTGGAGAGGGACAAGCCTCCTGATAGACTGATTGCCACAGGTTCCGGAGGCCAGCGACTTTATATCAGCCATGGGTGTTGGTTTCATATTGCAATATAATGGTATTGGTTCAACCCACTTAATGAGTCACATCATTTCTTATGTCCGAATGGGGTTCCCATGGAATTAAACGATTGGAAGGAATTGTTGAATTAATGACCAGCTCTTATACTGCCATCGCCTTAAGCGTGGAGGAAATAATGTGTAACTATTCCTATATTGGCTGAGCAGTAAAAAGGTGTAGGTGAGACAAGGGCGGAGCAGACAGAAAAGGATTCACAGTGCAGAAAATGCCACAACATGAAATCAAAGCCCAAGTCTCAGGAAGGTTCGGCCAATCACGTTCTGCCCACACTTGGAAGCTGCAACATCATATTGTGAGCTTGGAATTATAAGAGTCTGTCTCACTGTTGTTTCATCAAAAGTGAGTTATCCACATATTCATGACTTTTGAAGGTTATTTTATGCTTATGTGGTGTTATCAGAGCTGGGGACTCGAGTCACAATTTGCCGGAGACTTGACTTGACTTGGGTTCTGGTGACTTGGGACTTGTCTTTGACTTTGTACTTTGATGACTTGAAAAGGTTTTTAAAGTCTTGACTTGAGATCTTGTGTTTGTGTAAATGACTTATATTGAAAGTGATTTGTTCCAGCAGACTACTGAATTTACATTCTGTTTTCTGAATTTGTATGGAATGATTGAATTTATTGAAACTGATTATAGAAATCAAACTCACGATGCTCTTACCAAGTTTTTATCCTATTAAAACCATGTTCCATGAAAAGTCCTAGATATTTTTGTTTTCTTCAAGATATTGAATTGATACTGGACTCTTGATTTGTTCTGACTTGTGTTCTACAGTTAGACTTGAGACTTGACATTAATGACATGGACCTATCTACATTTTTGGGGCTAAATATTTAAAAAAGATATAAAGTACATAACAGTTTTGCCAGCTGGTCTGTCAAATCTTTGATGCTCACTATCTCAGAACTGCACTCCACCCGGATAGAACTTTACAACTCCAAGTTCACCATATATATGATATAGTTCCACTTTTACATGCATATGGATGAATCTGCCTTCCTTTAGGAGAATATGACTTCATTTGCATCCACTCTGTCCCTGTTTATCATTTTCCCCCCTCACAGATAAATTTGCATAGATTACCATTAAGATTTAAGCTTTTGTGTTGCTCCTCAGGTAGACGATGAATCCTAAAGAGAGCACGGTTCTTCAAAGCGGGCGAGGCGGCTCTGTTTTGACTGACCATCTAGCATAGCTCCCGGGCTTGAGTGGTTTGTTCTCCTTTGGGTTATTTTTGGGTCTCATTTTTTGGAATTTAAGTTTGCCTGTCCTACTTACTGCATTCCCCAAAGTGAACTTGAGGCCTTTTTCAGCCTGATCCAGATTTCTCTCTCTCTCTTTCGCTCTCTTTCTCTGCCTGTCTCTCTCTCTCTCTTTCTCTCTCTCTCTCTCTCTGACTCTCCTCTCAGCCATCTGTTCATGCTTGTGGCATCTCTCTCCCTGTCTTCCCTCCCTGCCATATTTCACTCTTCTCATCTCACTTTTTCCCGACATATTTTCTCCTTTCTCTCTCTATTTCTGTGTCTCTCTTCTCTCGCGTAACTTGCCTTTGCTGCCTTTCCAGAGTTTTAATAATTAATTTTCTCTTCTCTCTCCCGACTATCTGTCTATCTATCTATCTGTCTATATATTCTTATAATCAATCTTTTCTTTACAGACTTTTCTCTCTCTCTGGTAGAAGTATATCACCATTGCTATCCAGATGCACCGTTGTGTAATGTGATTTCTTACATGTCACTGTTGTACTACTGGATGCTGATCTCCTTCAGGTGAAAGGAACGATTGCACCTGCAGAAAAGTACACATAATCACAGCACTTGTAGAACAGGCACCGCGGTGAAGTGAGGGGATAAAGATTAGACTTATTTCCGTTCTGCAATGGGAAACATCATGAACCAACAGTCGCTGACAGGACGTCCTTTATCGTTTGATGTCTGGAGCACATGAAGTAATGTGTTTACAGAGAATGACGTCCAGTTGGTAGTTTGTTGAAATCACTTGCAGGATACAAGCAGGTAAATTACCATTTCCCCCTCATATTTTCCCTAAATGTTAAATGCGAAATTGTTAAAAGAGATGTGACTCTTGAGTGTTTCTAAAGGTTTTGGGGAAACACATCATATGCCATTTGGATACGTTATGTTCCCATTGGCATTTTTTTTCATCATATCCCTTGTTAACCAAAGGATGATTTTAACAAGTAACCCCTAATTACATCGTGGCATGACCCCTACAGTAAAATTACACGCATCTATTAATAGATCATAACCTCTCCATAGGGAGCAACTAATGCGTTGCAATGTGGTGATGATACTGCACGTTAATTCCAGCTGACCGAGTGTAACAGTTCATGGATTGCCGGCTGTAGCCTCCAGCATGTACATCCTCTGATTGTCGGAGGACGTACAGTACATGAACAGTAGCTTGACCCCGAATAAAAGACCTCTAAACTTCCCGGTCAAGAACTTGTTTGAGAAAAGATTAATTGAAGCTAATTAGAGAAAAAGAAATATCTTGTTCCTCTTACATGCAGGTCAGTGATTGGATTAATAAGATTAATGTTGGTGATCATGTCTCTCGCCATGCACCAATAGATTCACTGGTACTTCTTGATCTGGTAAACGTGATGAATGAGGTTATCGGGATTTTACCTAAAGGTCCCAAATACACAAGACTTTACAGTGAATATTGGATGATACATATTGAGGTGCGGCCCCTTTTGTACAATCCACATCTCAATTGTCTCAAAGCTTAAAAATCCTTCTCTAACTCGTCTGCTTCTCTGTATCTACATCTCCTCCTGTGTGATTGCTATAATAAGGGAAATCAAGAAGGGATAATGGCTTTTACCTGGACTCACCTCATCATTGTACTTCATGAAAAGAGTAAATGTCCCTAATATTTTGTACATTCAGTGTAGATGTCTAAGAAGACAATGTGAGATATCAATGAAATGTGAATGTATTGATCCCTTTTTGAATACCATCATAGCAAAATCTTTCACTTCCAGAAAACATTGTGTCCATTTTGGGAAAAAAACAGCGACTGAAGTTTATCATTCAGTACCTTTAAAATATAGAGGAATCCAGTCTGTAAAAGTGTTAGCATTTTGTCAACCAAGGACTTGAATGAGCTACTGTCCTTTAAAAAATGAATGCCATCCACTAGCATCATGCCCAGCCAAATTGAGGGGGCAAATGCAACCATCAGCAAGCTGGTGTTAAATATGTTAATGTCTGTGTTTTATATTGATTTGCATAGTGAACATGGTGGTGTGAATCTGTGCTCCCTTTAAAAATTCTGATGCACTACACCCCGGGTTCCATCTATCATTTTGTTAGAGTAGGTGTCACTTTTTTGTCAAATGGGTGATATCTCATTTTGCAATGAATTTCTTCTTTTTTTTTCTGGGGGAGGCTCAAGAGGTTTTGACTGACAGGTGAGGGGATAGACATCAGCAGGTATCTCTAATCCATTGCGTTTGATGATGTCATCGCACACGTTACAACCTACAAACTGCAGAAGCTGTTGCCATGGAGATCCATCTCTTGTTTTTTTTTATTCCAGTAGAGAAATGCGGTCAGCGCCTGAAGCAGAGAAACGAGTGTGTCAACCTGCATAAAGGCAAAGAGCAGCACGAGCACACTAGACTGTTTGAGTGCGTGAGTGTGTGTGTGTGTGTGTGTGTGTGTGTGTGTGTGTGTGTGTATATGTGCGTGCATGGAAGAATGCATGTGCGCTTTTGTGACACTGCCACACACTCCAGCCCTCAACCCCCTTCGCAGCTCCTACCTGACAACCCAGTTGTGTAATGTCTGGTTTTGATGTTTTGCTATGTAGAGCCTTGACCCATACAATCTGTTGACTGGAAATAAATGGGTGCTATTTGTGTGCTAGTTGGCTGCCAAAACTCGGAGTAACATCCAAGGTCTGTGTGCTGTAGTGTTTTCCCCCTGGTGAGGCTTTGAAGGCTGTGAAATCTGCCTGTCGGCCAGATGTATTCGTGTCATGTGGGATTAGTAGAGTGTTGCGTTGTGTAATCTCATAAAGTGTGTGTGTGTTGCGCATGTGAACGTATGCATGCATGTGTGTCTGTCTGTATGCATTTGTGCGGGTAAGCATGCACGTGTGTAACCTAAATTGAGGCGATTTGGTTAAAAGAAGCGAGGATTATTGTTGTAGCACTCAAACCCATCCATCACACAATGTAAACAAGCAAAGTAGGCTTTAGAAAGTTGCCGCCTGTGCAGTTCTACCATGCAAATGCAAAACATATGCAAAAAACATAATTGTTGTCCCGATGAATTTAAACCGGGGGTCTGTTGACAGGCAAGAGATTCGTTGTCCTCTTAATAATCAGGTATATTCACACGATGGTAGCAAAACATATCACTTTACATACATGAATATTCACATGGATGCACTTACCCTCTTGTTTGCTCTCTCTTGCTCCTTCTCTCTCTCTTTTACGCAGCCTTGCACACACACACACACACCCACACACCACCTCTTCCTCCTCTGTTATTGCCATCTGCAGCAACATTAAGTCTCTTTTGATCAGCAAGGGGTAATCATCAATTACACATGCAAGTGCAAATGTGCTTACAAGTTAATGGACTGCACTTCCAGTGGATTTAGATGCGTTGTTTTCTGAAACGGTTGATAGTAATTACGGCTCCATTTTGTCACTCAATGTGAAAGATAATGGTGCCCAGTGTTTGTCCCTGAATCTTCGCAGCAATTATAGCCCAATGTTAATCAATTTCACCACAGAGGCAAACAATGGAGAACAAGCCTCTTACACAACCGAGGTCACGAAACAATGGAGCAAAGATAAAAGAAACTTAGCCAGGAGTTGTTTGGCACCGGCGCTCGGGAGACACCGAGGCCACGTTGCCTTTTGAGGAGAAGCATGCGTGAATTGCATAATGTATAATTTCACCACCATAGTGTGACCTACACTTAATGCAGCACTGTGATCATACAATTATTACATTTATCTCCCTTCTCGATCCTCGCTCCGCACTTGTTTTATGCAGAGAGAGGATTCCCTATTCTCCTCCTCCTATGAATTAAACCTAATTAGCGGAGAAAGTGGTGCTCACACTTCTCACATCAGAGAAAGAGAGACACTCATCTTTCCTTTCTTACATGATATATGCTTCTGTAAACAGTGCGATTTTCCTACAGACTCACTCACGAGTATCTTTTTCAACATGACGTTTGTTTCCATGCAAACTACGCTTCGCCCTCTATGAACCTGACCTCACTCCGGTATTCAGAGCCACGGGCTGACCCTGACATGTCACCCACCCCACACTGGAGGTCTCCATCACCTTAATGGGCTGTTAAACATCATTACAGCCTCACTGACTTTAGCTAAAACACAGCCAAGGTTATCGATTTCAAGGTGGTCGGTCGGAGCACGGGACACAATAGCGACCGATTTAGAGAGGGACGAGGGGAGAAAAAATGGCAGTTAAACATTAATCGAGTGGTCCGGCAGAGAATCCACGGTTATGGGTTCATGCAGAAGATGAATATAGACAACGAGTAAAAGCGAGGACCTTAAGGAGGCTCGTTACGCGTATTGATTGAGATTGATCGGGTCATCAGCGTTGTTATGAGACTCATTGGGACTCATTGGGTCATACGTGCGTTCTGTTTCACCTTGCAAGACGCCGGGTTTCACCTGTCGCTCGTGCCCATGCCGGGTAACAGAACCACTGGGGATCAATAGCTGAAGTTGTCGGACTGTTGAGAAAGGAATTTCCCCATGTGTGTTTTTACGCCGTCGTGCAAAGACAGTTCAGTCCTCATCGCTTTCTCTCCCTCTTCTCTCTCCCTCTCTCTCTCATTCAGTGTGTGTCGACATGCCTCATACATATCTTGTGCCGTCACCACGTTAATGCACATCGTTTCAGATTTAGCGCCCCGTTTAGCATCCAGGTCAGCTGCACGCTCCCTGCCTCCGCTCACTATGAATGGTAATACGAAACAGGCAAAGGGAGATGGAGCTCAGTCCGCCGTCCACCATCTCTGGGTCAAGGTCAAAGAGGCAGCTTTCTGACCAGAACACACAATACAAAAGCAAGAGAGTCGACAGGATTCGCAAGCCTTGGTAATGTTTGTAGATTTGTTTGTAGTTCAGAAGTCACCGTCTTACTTCTTACCATCTTGCCATAACTTTCTTTATTCCCTGGTTTGGTGGAAAGCTAGGCTGTTTTCAAGGAGTGAGTTTCCTGCACATTTCCCTGGTCTACCCATATGCTAACATCAGATGCACAGGCACCACTGTGTGGTTCAATGGCAGCAATTATGGGGGCTGAGACAACTCTATTGAATTATCTATAGCCACAGGTAGAGATTGACAGAACTTGAAGGACTTTTCTATCAGGTACACCCAAGGACAGAAAATGCCGATTATCACAGGGTTTAGCGGGGGGGGGGTTATAATCTTCCAGCCTCAGGGGAATGGCTCGGCTTTAGCGTTTAATGCAGTCCACACTTTACAGTAACATTATAACAACATAGTAATTCATAGTGATAAGGACGCAGCAGCGCCTGAGGTTGTTCTGCCAAGGTAGGAACCGTTTGTGATTTGATCTGCTACTTGGAGTTTGGTTCCTAGGCCTGTAGCTTGACTCTCACTTTCTGTGCAGGGTGTGCAGATGATTGTTATTGAGATTTAGTCAGAAGTATGAAGTCTCTAATTTGTCAATCATAGCCTCGCTAGCCACATGATCCTGTGAGTTGTGCTCATCCACCTTCTCCCTAACAACAATTTCACCTGCAGGCGTTGCTTGCTGCCTTACATTATGCAAAAGAAAGGGTCAAAATAAACCCTGCATGTGTATGCCGACTGTTGTCATGGAAACCACTAAGCATTGTTTGAAAAATTGTGTTTGCCTGCTGAGGGTGCTAGCCAGTAGTGACCAGCTCTTGCCAAGCTTGTGTAGATTTTCAACCTTGTCAGTCAACAATATCAACCTACCAGCATTGTGAGGACAGCCTGTGCCGTCATTTGCTGTTCTTTTAATGTATTCTTTTAATATCTTCCAGTTCTACTCATACATTACGGCTATATTTACACAACTAACATTACTGTGCTCCCTGAGTAATATCATTAGCCCTATTCACATTGGACTAGTATTATGTGGGGACCTCATATAATCAATGAATTAACCTCTAACCCCTGTGTTTCCTTAAACGCATTTGCACAGGATAACCAGTGCCTGAATTGGTGCCTTGACTAATTATATAAGGCCAAGATTTTACAGTGTATCTCTTTCTGATTTAGCAAAGCAAAGCTTGAAGTTTGCACCAAAAATCCAATCATAACCTTCCTCTATAGGTTCCACTACTGCCTCCATTTTTCATGACAGGTGAGAGACAGAGAGAAATCACGCATCTAGAGGATTAACAAAAGAAAGAAATTGTGCACCAAAAACAAATAACTGCTGAAATTGTCCTCTGTCTTCACCACAATACAGAATCCTTTACAAATTAAAGGCAGAGTTCCACTGGATTAAAATCACCAACGATTTCCACAATTATTACACAACACTGGACATCACTATTATTAGTACTGAGCAAATAAGGCTTTTGTTGCTCCATAGGCTGCTTTTTGGTGTGCAAATCGGCTGGACAACTGTGCTGCCTGCCCCTTCCATCACCAGCAGAAACACAGTCTCTGAAGCTGGTTGGCCCAAAAAGGTTTTCTTCAGGCCCACATTATTTCTACTGAATAGTGTAGCCAGGTGTGTCTCGCACTGTGATCGACTCTCGAGACTGACTCGCAAAACTGCTTCACATTCATAGTTACACAACTTCACACCCGGGAACTGCCTTTTACAACCACAGTCTTCTACTGTTGGCCACGGAGCAGCTCCACTGGAGCAGTGGAGGGATACACAGTATGGTAAAGTGCGCCACAACAGCAGTTGTCGAGGATGAGGAGAGTGTTTCCCATTCTCTTTTGTTCTTACTTAGTTTTGTACCAACATCAACTAACATGGTACATGGCAATATGTGAAACAAGCAATAAACAAAAGGAACAAACAAAAGGAAAAGGAAAATTAATAAAACACCCTGAAGGCAAACCTGTTATTTATCCATACATCCTATTGATCATATATTTGTGTGAGGCTGTCTCTATGACTGCATCAACTTATTCCTTCAAGTCTGGGATTTTAGGTCTTTTCAGTGTCTATATTGGATATTTGAGTTCTGTCCCCTAATTAACACAGCCATCCCTCCCAAACCTGTAATATTTTAGTCCAGAATGGCTTGACAGCAGTGCATTCCAGCATTAAATGTAAAAAGGTACCCAACTCTTATTAGTGTCCAATAGTACCGATGTAGTATCTTATGCATATCTCACTCACTTTTCTCAACCTGATTTTCCCTTCTGGTCAAAAGCCCACTTCTGTAAACTTCAGGCTTCTTCTGTCACCGCCACTCCTCAGGTGTTTGGAAGAAAACTTTATTGATATAGAATACATGCATTGGGTCAACACTGGGTGGTTTCAGGCACAAGCAAAAAAGTTCAATTTAGCCTCCACCAGTGTACTTGGGGAAAAAAATGTTGTTTTGAAGTTATGGTCTAAGTAGATTGTTAGTGCTTTAGAAATGTGGAGCTTCAAAGTGACCTAGTTTTTCAGAAGGCTCTTTTTGAGTTCTTCATAAACCCAGCTGCAGAAAACTGAAATTTGACCAGAGTCCTTATTAGGGGCTTCAGATACAGTGAAAATAAATGGATCTGCCGAGCAGCTGATTAGACAGTGGGTTTTCAAACAATAAGGGATTGCAAGGTTCAAACAGCCCAATAATTTGCCGTGCACTTGTTGTGATAACCTCCTTTCCAGATACCGAGCAAACAAAAGTGTTTCAGTCCAATTAACAGAAAATTGGTGTTGCCATTGTAGAAGACTGTAGTCTGGAGAAAGCGTGTTTGCAGATAGCGGTTTGTTTGAAAATTCAATTGGGTGCATGTCAAGCACTTTTGGCAAATGATGAGATTGTCAAGTCTTTGCTTGCTGGATCAATTCAGTTCAAACCCAAAATGATAGATTGCTCTGAGCTGTGGTTGAACTGGACTTGAACTTTGCGGCAGCGTCACAGAAATCACAGTGGGAGTACAAACATGCACGGATGTTCAGTTGAATGCACAAGATGAATAATTCCATATTTAACTATTGCTCAAGACAAGTACTTTGGGCAGCAGGACTTCATTTTTACTATTTTGAGCTGCCAAGCCTCGGCTGAAACCGGTCTAGTGAAAGGGTTTCAGCAGTGTTACAAATTGATCAAGGTCTCATTTAATGATGCTTTGTAATACCAAGGATTCGCGGCCTGCTTGCCAGCGTGAGTTCTTTTGTCACTGGTTTGGTGTTTCGGCAGCCCATGGCCAAAGCTATAATAAGACTAGTGTTCTCTTCAGGAGAGAATGAGGCGACCTTCTGTTGTATCAGCTGTGATCTTTAAGAATACAGAGCTGTCAATGTTGAATATAGCTGGCCCTTTCCCGTTCTTTCCACAGGAGATTTAGGTTTTATATGCTGGATATTTGCACTTATTCCATTTACCAAGTGTTTTCATGGCAATTTGTAATTTTAAAGTAGTTGTCAACTCCCAATTATCTCGGTCCATACTGAACTGTAGCACTGAGTAAGGAGTAGGACAAACTTTTTGGTGCGAGGAAAAAAACACCATCTCCCTCTCTCAATGACCTTTGTACCATAACAGTCACCAGGAGACGCCGCAAGAAAACACAGCATTAGCAAAACAGAACGTCCCCCCGCTGAGTGGTAATTGTTATTTCCTAATTTGTCTGTCGGTGCATCGATTGAGTAGCTGCCTGTTGAGTGGTGAGGCGGGAGGTGAGGCAGCGGATAAACAAATAGTGCTGATTGTTGATTGAAAAAAAATCCAAATGGATGAAACTCAACGGAGAGGACGTGCGAACGGGCGGATAGTCGGGCAGCAGAAGCGGAGGTTGCATCACCCGAATTCTGGTCTCAGGGACAAGGAAGCAGAGGCTGTAAAGTGTTGCAGTACGCACTCGACAAGATGAGTTAAAATAATTAAGCGCCCTAACTTTTCTGTCCAGCCAGTTTCTCAAGATCTGGGTGTTCTGAGAGCTGCATCAGCTGATTTAAATCATGATCTTCTAATCTAGGCAGCATCTAGTCAAGATTTTGATTTGTGATTAAGCTCAATTATCCCACCTCGCACAAATTTAGAAACGTAGCATTAAATGTGTTGTTTTCTTGTTTGTTTGTCTGTTTTTTCATAGGCTTTCTCACGTCACATTGATCTCGAAAAGTCGCCTGGCAACCGGACTGCGGGGCCAAGCCTAAGTGTTTAATTGCTTCCCAAAACTCTTGTAGTGCGCATCCTGCAAAGATGATTCTGAGGCCAGACATCATTAAATCCTTTAAACTCACCATGAGCCTTTAAGCGCACTCGTCTGGAACTCTTAGGTCCACTTGTCTGGCTGATAAGACCTTTATGAGACTATATTTCATGTTTTACCAGAGCACTGTTGAGTGTCAGGGTAATGCGGAGTGGCATTGATATAGGAGTCTGGTTTGCAGAGATTACAGCACAGTCGAGAAGAGAGAGTTGCTCGTAGGAAAGTAGATCATTATTGTAACAGCAACATTTGCTGGAAAACAACACAGCAAGGCTGCAACGCCATTTAAGATGTAGGTGGTAATGTAAGATGCCCTAAGTGAACGTATGGGGAAATGTAATATTTGTACGCGCTCAAAGTATCGGCACCAATTTCAGACTTTGGGAAGATATTAATTAAGAGCAGATACTGAAGTCAAACCTTGGTGAAACTGTATTTAAAAATAATTTGGAGTGTCTTAGACATCAAATTCAAGGTTGGGTGAAATGCAAGGGGTCAAAATTGTCGTGTTTTGGGGTAAGAAAGGACATTGGTCAAACTTAGACATCATAGAGGCCTCATTTTTGTACTTGTGATCTTGTCAAGTCAAGAAATCCTGGTGAAATGCTTCATTTTAAAACTGCTGCTGTATCAACACAAATCTCCATTAGAGGGCTTTCACAGGATGGAGAGAGCTGAGACATATTGATGAAATTGAGACATTATAGTTCAATGAAACATCAAGTACTTTCAAGGCCATCCATTCATTTTCAAAAACCTTTCAAGGCCTTGCATTCTTCTCAAATCCACAAACTTTCAAGGATTGTCAGTTTAGTTTAGTTGTCAGTCACAGAAAAGTACAAACTGTCATGTACTGTTGTGGAAACTTTCTGCTACTCATTAAATTGCAGTATCTTCCCTGTATACATTCTATATGGTGGGAGGACATAGAACTTCTACTGCATCTCGCTCATTGTGCCAAATGTCAGGTTCTTTCTCTCCATCTTTGAAAACTAATGAAGACACATTGGCATTACAGTTTTCTCGCAAATACATAAGTTCAGTACAGGGTAGGTACTTGTACAAATGGTCCATACTGTCATACTGTTTACTGTATTTATACAGTTACCCACCTACACCCAGCACCCGCTTCTCCTCTGTTCTCCTCTTCTCCTTCTGAGGGAGGACGTGGGCTGCTTCTTGACCTCTCCATGCACACCCCTCCCACATACACACACACAAACACAGCCGCACGCTCAATGCGCAAATGTGTGTGTGTGTGTGTGGCCTAAGCTTTATTGGCAGGGGACTTGCAGAAGAAGGCTTTAGTCCTGACTGGATGCCCCAACTTGAAAGTCAGCCTCCTTTGGCCCCTGTGGTCCCGGTATGGAAGACACTCAGAGTGTTGAGAGGTTGAGTCGTGTGTCAGCAAGAAGGGTAAAGCAATCGTTATCTTGTCATGCAGAGGGAAAATAATGGCTCTCAAATACCGCAGTAGTGCATGCTAGCTTGCGATGTTGTCGTCCATCACGGAGAGTACAGTACCGTATAGTTTCCATGCCGGTCGCTCAAGTCGATATGCATTTTTGCTGCTTCATTTGACAACAGCTAAGGAACTTGTCTCTGTAATCGACTGCAACTGTGTTATCATTAGCATGCAAATGATAAGGAGAATACATGTTTCTGCGCTGTTTAAAAAAAGCCTAATTCATTTTGAATAAGCTCTTTTTCTACAAGGGGCTTTCTCTTACCTTTGCACTTTCCCGAACCTCATCAGAAGAACACAATTAGCCGCTCTCTGTTGAGAACTTTTTTTTTCCCCCCTTTGCTTTCTAAACAAATTATCCTGCAGATTTTTTGCCCAAACCGCCGTTGTCTCACTCTCCCTCATTAATTTGGGCCTCACCACAGCTGAGAGCAATAATTGCTTTTTAACATTCTTGGTATGCTATGGGCTTCATTTTCTATAAGTAGATAAGACTAACCACTGCGATGGGATC
Organism: Centroberyx affinis; assembly: GCF_046629955.1. Taxonomy (NCBI): domain Eukaryota; kingdom Metazoa; phylum Chordata; class Actinopteri; order Beryciformes; family Berycidae; genus Centroberyx; species Centroberyx affinis. The sequence continues at coordinate 94,179 of NW_027279458.1, forward strand.
TGCATTATTAATGTTAGCGTTCAGCTGATGTTGTGTTAGGGGATGTGAGACAGAGCTCCTCTGGAATCTGGTTTATTAACGTTTAAAAATAGGCCGCTTAATGAACAAATATGCATAGATGTGCATTTGTGCATGTCACTTGAGGAAGAGTGGGAGGAGGAGGAAGAAAAAAAGAGAAAGAAAAATAGAATATTCATATATGTGTGTGTGTCCTTTGTGTGTCTGTGTTTGTGTGAGTGCATGCCTGCTTGTGTACACGTGTTAAAATAAATATAAATACGATTCTGTGTCTTTGCATTTTCTCCTACACCACGGTGCCAGTTTGCAGGTTACTTTCCACGCTGCCGCTTCACAACAATGAGAAGTGACAGAAGAGAGAATACCACTCTCGTCTCTGGCCAAGCTTGGCTGGCTATGTGAGGCCCGGAGCTCCCCGGTGACAGAGTCCTTATTTCTGGGAAGATGGGCCTGTAACTGGACTCATATACTCCAACCCCACCCTCCATCTAATTGGACTCTGGGTCGCAGATTTAACCAGAGCTGCCAATCACTTCACTGGGGGGAGATATGGACAGAAAGTAAAGTGGAGGAATGGAAGGGGTCTTTTTTCCCCCAAGAGTGTGGTGTCTGATGTACAGAAGGCTTTCAGGTGATGTAACGCAGCCTCTGGTGGCCATATTGGAGGTCCTCGGCTCTTGGACAACAGTGACTAAGAACAGCTGGTTGTCTTTCTAAATGTACAACTTCGCCGTCTCAGCAGAATTGAAAAGACGTGGTTAATTTCTGTGATGTTTTTGACTGGCAACTGATCATTTTCTCACTGATATATCTGGTCAAATTTGTGTTTAGATAGTGTCAGCTTGTCAACTAGCAGCTAACCATGACTGTCTTATTGTAAACACATCTGGTTTTAAATTAGGCTGCTAGCTAGTTAGCTAGCTACCAAAGTAAAAAAACAGCTGTTTGTTAAGGTTAACTGACTGGACTCTGGTATATGAGAAAGTGGGAAAGCCGCTAGAAACGTTGCACAATCAACATCATCTTCTTTGGCCAAATGGATTGGTTCTTGCATGGTGGACACTGCATTTGCATAAAGTTCACTGGATTCCACTTTTTTCCAGCTATTCCAGCATGCAAATTGTTCCTTTCTCATGCAAAATGAAAGGAGGGCTAAAAACAAGATAGTTTTCTGTATCACAGTAACCTAAATTTGAAAACAAATCTACCTGATCAGAATAACTTTTTCTTCTAAAATTATTGAATTGACCTACACCCAGACCACAACAGTATTTTCCAGATATCTCTCTTTTTCTTTCCTGGTTGTTATATATTTAGACATTATTTGTGCACAGCCAGTTCTCCACTGGACCTCCATGATGGAGCCAGCTGTGGCTGTGGCTTGTGACACAACTGCAAAGCCTGTCTTGACCTATGGGAAACATTGGTACGTGCATTGGTACACAATAACTCACTCACTCACACACATTTGACTGAAGTCGACTTCAAAGCACACCTGAAGTCACTGATAGTGTTCGGTCTTGTGAAGCAGTGCTATATGGAATTCTCCTCGGACAGGAAGAGCGGGGGGGAAAAAAAGGATCAATTAGCTTCCCTAATTAGGCTAATTTGAGTCGAGTTCGTTAGCTCGTTTACCTCTTTGGCGGATGAAAAATGAGCAGCAGCATGCAGTTATTTGTGTATACTAATTGCGGTTGTTGTATCAATGCAGCGTTGAGTCTCCCTGCCTGCCTGCGTGAGATGGATGCCTCCTGAGTCCTATACAGAAGGCGATAGACCATCCCGTCTATTGTGTGTGTGTATCTGTCTAATCACTACTAGTTCTTATCATAGAGCAATGATCGCAGCGCTCTAATTATCATGCCACGTTGCTGTTGTTATTGTTTTTTGTGTAATGAGAGGAATCGTCGTCTGTTTGATCACACGCTTGCCATTTTATCTGGACTAGAGTAGCATTATAAAACTTGAAAATTAGAAGTTTTATAACTATAGAACTAGAAAACAGGTCAGATTTTCAATATGAGGCTGCAATACAGTGTGATGTAATGGCAAAGATGAGTGAATATGTATACGGCCATACAAGCATATATGGTGCACATTAAATGCACACAATAAATAAATCTGTGCCTCCAGAGCTACATGTTAACACAGCACATTGACGTATACACACGCACGCGCACACACACACACACGCACACACACACACACACACACACACACACACAGAAGAGAACAAGTGCCGCCTGGGGAAACAGCCACACGTGAGCGCAGCGTAAATTATCAGCCCAGATTGCTTTTCTGGAGTTAATCATCTCCTTTTATGTTATTCATTTGTCAATGGTTATTGTTTGTCAAAGTAATGCAGTCGCCGCGCGATATGAAGTGGAATGTAAATTTTGTTTGGGCAACTCATCGTTATGCACAAAAAGAGGGTGGCCGCGCTGCAGGATTTACATTTACAATTACAGTCATGATACAATCATCTCTCATCATAATTCCTCTGCCCGGGATGTCAGCTCCGATAGAGAACAGGCTTTACGCACTGCATACCAAACAGCTGCTTGGCAGGGCTGGCACCATGCTTCAGGCCCAGTGATTTACACCATGCAAAGGCTCTCTCTCTCTCCCTCTCTCTCTCTCTCTGTCTCAGTGTCTCTGTTTCTGTAATTCCCTCTGTCTCTCTCAGTTTCTCTGTACCTGGAACTCTTGCTGTCCGTCTTACACGCATCAGACCAGGCCAGTTCTCAGCTCTCTATTGTATAAACAAGTATTGGAGTCATAATTGGTTTGAATCAACCAATGTCATTGTGTGTATCTCTATGTAGGCTATGGTGTGTCACCCTGCCTTGCTTTTCAGTGTTTAGGGAAGCCAGAGAGGCTGAGCGGTCAGATTGACTCTCCAATAACTGAAGGGTCACAGGTTTGACCCCTGCTGCAGTCAATGTGTCCAGCAATTGCTCTGTGTCGGGCTGAATTGTCCTTGAGCAAACCACTGAATACGTGCAGTAGATAAATGCCTGAATAACCCGTTTTTAGCTCTCTACTGTATAAACCAGTTCTCTTCAATCTCTATTGTATAAACCGGTTCTGAGCTCTCTACTGTATACTTAATCCAATCACTTCTGCCAGGGGAACACCAAGTAATTCCTGTGTTAGCGTTTCTTTACCTGACTTGAACATTTGCATATTCCTTTATGTGCTAATAGCAAGTGTTACAACCCTAGGTCCCATTGAACCCATGTATAACAAATTCTGTTATGTCAAAATTACTCGGGTGTCAGTTGTAAAATAAGTCTTTTTTTTTTTTTTTCTTAAATCGTGAAAAAGTTGACATTTTGAAGATAAGAAGTTTGTATCCGACAGCAACCTTTTATCTCAGTGGGAAGACGCTGTGACCCCCCCGGTGCAGTGATTAAGTCTGCCTCCGGGCAAGACAAACGGGAACGTTAAAACGTCCGAGTTCACAGAGACATTTTACAGACTGCCGCTCAGGCACTTCAGACGGCAGCTAAAGCGCCTAGGGTTTAAAGGGTGATCTGGTATTATTGCAACAGATTGCTGTTCTTTAATTATACTGTTGCCCATATGCTATTCTGAATATGTTTGGCAGGAATAATTTGCGCCTCTCCGCTGATTGTGATAAAGAGAAAGCCAAAGGACATTATCAAAAACTGGCAAAGTGTTTGGGTATTCAGCAGCTCACCAAGAGACTCTTGGGTAAATAGCAGGCATGTTTGTGAGTGAATTTATGGAAAAGTACATGCCGGGTAATGAATTGCAGCGCTGCTTTCCAGGTGATGCATTTCTCTTTATAGACTCAATTATCTTAACCATAAAAGAGGCTCTGCAGGCTGGCACAGTGAGTAAAAATACATAATATCCTCTAAGTGTGATATGAAAGGAGTGGGATGAGCCTCATTGTGAGCACTCAGTGCCCCAGTGCATAAGGTATGGACACATAAACCTCTGTGGATATCGCTTCATATCTTTCCTGTTTTTTGTTTTTTTTCATTACACACTCTCACCAGCTATCGCTCAGGTTTACTGAGAAGCAATGCACAGCGGGACGCTTGTTAAGTCGGAGAAATTTGACACTGTTTCATCTTTGACATCTTCCTCCGGATTTCTTGCTGATTTTGCCCTCACAAGCTCTTCTCAATTCTCATCCGACTTCGGCCGGGGGAATTGCATAGGTTTGAAGTGAAAAATATGACATAGGAGGAACTAGGGGCATGCCGCGCTCCAGCAGATGCAGTGTAAAACACGAGAGGGGTTGAGCCACTTCAGGCGCTGGTGGAGAAAGATGGAGGATGCTAAAACTCATTATTTTGATCCTCACTGAGCGTGACACTGCTCATTATAGCTGTTATGTCACACTGGAAGTCTATGTTATGCAGAACTAAGTTAACGAACAAAGATACAGTAAGTTCGGCTTTATACCTAGAAGTATAGTAGAAGTATCTAGTGTGTCAGTCATCCCTGAGAAGTAGGCTTGCACATTTATTATCACCACATTCCTTCGTCTCAATGTTATGAGGAAGAGCTGACAAGGGCAAAAAAAGTGTTTTTATTTCATATTTCTGATAACACAAAATCTTAGTAATCACTTCTCTATTCAGGATTTTTTTTACAGACCCAATGTAACGATGGTTTTTATGCCCAAAAAGTGCATGTACAAGGGGGATTGAGTGTCTGTTCTCACTTCCACGTGGATTTGAAGTGCACTCACAGACAATTTTTCTTTGTCAGTATTCGAGTGTTGCCTTGCCCTGTTGATCTTATCTGGGAAGATAGAGCACAAATCCGACGAAAGCGGCTTTATTTTAATGTCACAGGTATTAGATTTGCTGAAGAGCGAATATTGAAATGGGCTTGAACTTGGCAACGTTTAAGGGGCTTCGCATCCGTTCTGCTTGTGGTGCAGATCTGGCTCGGGGAAAATGAGTTCCCCCCCCCCCAGACCCGATGCCAGTCTAGCACTCTCTCCTTTCACTCTTCTCAAAGCCACCCTCCGATCACACTTCTGCTGAATCCCGCACACTCTGAGAGGAGTTTTATGCTAATGTAAGCAGTTCAGGGGAGAGAATGACAAGGGACCGGGTTTCATCCAACAGACATCTTGTACTCGTCGCATGTAGAACAGAGCTCCTTGCCTCATTTGAGGTTTAAACTATTTCATTTTATGTCCAAAACGCTCCTCTTAAGGACTAATTATACACGAGCTGCCAGAAAGGAACAATGTAAAGTACAAGGGTTGGAGAGGCTGTACTCACCTCCTTCGCCTTATCTCAGTGAAATTTACATAGCTTAATAATAATGAAATAGTCCAATTACCATAAATAGCAATTAACATAACCTATTAATCAAGTCAAGCTAGATGTTATTTAAAAAGGACGTAATGTGTATAGATTTAGCTTTCCTTCAGGGGCGAAAACCATAAGTGGATTATACTGAAGTAGATAACATTTTGTATCTTTATGAACATGCGTATATTACCAGTCAGAAGTCTGGACCCACACATTTTTCTTTATTTTTCTTTACTATTTTCCACATTTTAGAATAATAGTAGAGACGTCAAAACTATGAAATAACACAAATGGAATTATGCAGTGACCAAAAAAGTGTTGAACAAATCAAAACTATCTTATATTTTAGATTCTTTAAAGTAGGCTTTGGAAAGAAATTCATACATAGGCATCAACTTCACTACTTACATTTGTCTAAGAAACATTTTTCAAGCATTTAAGCATAAGCCTTTAGATCAAAATGGCTTTAAGAGAATGGAAAACATAACACATTCAGTCAGGTGTGTCCAAACTTTTGAGTGTATACAGAAAAGGTCAAATGCATTTTCACATGCCAATCTTTTCTTTTCTCATGCGTCATGATTCGTGACACGAGTGTGTGCTGCTGCTCGGAGGCCTTGCTTCCGGGATGGCGGACGCAGAGTGCAGCTTGACGAAAACACAAAAACCGTAATTAATTTCCCAGCCTAGTTCCTGTCCAAGCCCACACTGTCATGAGGCCCGCAGGTCTGGACACGTTTTAGCAGGCAAATTATCTCAGCAATTTTGTGCAAATATCAAGGGGGTGTCATGAGGAGTTGTTTCTGTGTAAACAAGGCATTTATATCAGAGATCCCGTGTGTGATTCACAGCCCCTATTGTTAAGCTCAATTAATCCTTTTACCTAATGTTGATGCTCCGGGAGCGCTGTCTCCCCCCCCCCCACCCCCCCTTTTGAATCGGGGTTTCAAAAATTACATCGGGCTCCCCGTGTGCGGCCGGAGTTCGCCGAGGCACATTGGAGCGCGGCTTCCGGAGAGCTCGGCGGATCGCGAGGTCGAGTTCATTAAACGCGGGGGAAACTCGAGGGAGAGAGCGCGTAAAAGTGCGCCCCGGCAGCCGCGTGAAAAGCGGGAGCCATCGGGTGACCCAATCTCTGCCCGGCAGCCGGCCACTCGCTCCCCGGCCAATTAGCCCCGGAGAGTGGAGATGCTTTCTCTCCGCGTGATAAGGCTCTGCCCTCTTTTCTCGTCGGCCCCCCTTTAATCAGCTCCTTCCCGAGCATCGGTCCTCAGATTAAGGCTCTATCGGCGCCGCGCAGGGGAAGGGCCCGCTCACTCACAGCAGCCCCACCGCTTTACAGGAGAGGCAGCGGCGTGTGAGCGGGGGAGGCATGGGTCGACGGAGATAAGATACACAGAGAGCGTCGGGCGAAAGAGGGATGGAGGCGGGGAGGGGACGAGGACGAGGAGTAAGGGGAATCAAAGGTGGTCAGTGAGTTGCAGGTGTGTGTGTGTGTGTGCGTTTGTGTCCTCGTGTCCATGTGTGCATATTATGTGCAATACCAATCACTGCCTAGTCTCTACAGTGTAAATCAAAAACATCACATTATACTACATTCATTTTTCTGCCCATGTGACACCAGCAGAGAGGAAATTGTATTTCCTGAGGTCTGCAGCTAACCATCTATGTTTGCACCCAGGCATGAAAATACAATCAAAAAGATACTACCCCCCCACCTCCCCACCCTCACCATACACAGACACACACACACCCCTCACCCCCAAATTCGTCAGACTGGGCTCTCTCTACCCTGGTAAAAGAGAATATATCCGAAGCCCTGCCATATTCAAAGGAGATTTGTGAAGGTACATCGCGTTTAATCCCGCCATAGATTCCGCTGCCCCCAGAACACTGGGTATCCAGAAGGATATCTGTGTAATTCCTTTCCACATGCAGGTCTATTTCCCTCGCCTCACTTCCCTTCGCTCGGCAGGCGTCTTACAAGAGCACTTCACAGGGAGAGAGAGTGGGGGGGGGAGAGAACGAGAGAGAGTCGTTCCAGGTCCGACGTAGCCATGATATCCCCTCTTGTTGTTACAAACAGTGGTATTATGGCCCATTGCCTCTTGAAAACGCTTCTCTCCCTCCCCTCAATAATGCTCCCGACGCCAAGCCATTACGCCGGCGTGCCGTCCGCCGGCGCGAGCAGCAAAGCTTCACACAGATTGAGTGAGCGCTTAGGTCCACTCTGTCTGGCGTGAGAGGGAAGAGACGCAGGTTGTTTTTACCACCCGCAGGAGCCGTCTGTGTCTCGCAGGACGTCAGGTCCAGCGGCCTCATTTGGCTGCTGTGGGAGCTCAGAATTACAAGTCACTAGGTCTTCCACGGGAATCTATGAAGTATTTCAAGAAGAAGCTGTTCTATGTTTGCCTTTGTTCAATGACTGAATTTTGGAGCCAGCGGAGGTTGTAGGTGAAACGTACTTTCCCTTTCAAATTAGAGATTTGCATTTGTCCTTCCCCTAGACAGTATGATTTGGTTCAGTTTTCTGTGACTTTTCCAGAACGGACTTCAGCGTCAATGTCACATTTTCATTATGCAGCAGCTAAGCACTGCCTGTTGGTTTAGTGGAACTGATTGTTTTTTGATGATAGTTGAGAAGGTGACCCACATATTTAGTTGATGCTTAATGTTGGTGGCAAGTAAGGTCATTGGATATGTGTGAGTGAGTACATGGGAGTGTGTGTGTGTGTCTGTCTGTGTGTGTGTGTGTCTGTGCATATAAGTGTGTGTGAGTTTTGCTGGCACAGACTAGCAGCACCAGAACACTGCAGGCTTTGATCATGGACACTTGCCTCTGGTTATGTGTAGAAAGTCTGCTTTTAGTTTTAACATTTTCCTCTGTACGTTTAGGTCTGTTTCACCTCGGCAGAGTGTTTTAGCTGTAGGCTGTTGGTCTTTGTGCTTGTTAGGGAAAGGCCTCATTTGGGCGAAATGCATAAGCATAAAGGAAAAAGCAAGGAGAGTAAAAAGGATTTGCATAGACAATGGCACAAGGTTAATATGTGGCACTTAAAGACCAGCAGGAACTGACACAGTGTTAAAAGTTAGTCTGTAGACGCCTGTAGACAAAATAAACTCTAGGCAGGCAGAACATCTGTCTTCAGAAGTGAAATGCCATTCAGTGGTGCAAACTTAAAATGTATGAGATGATCCACTTGAATTCCTACAGAGTTTGCCTTTCCAACCTAGTTTTATGTAGCGACGCCCCTGGGACAGGACCCGGGCTCGTAGAAAAGAACAGCGGCTCAACTGAGTGGTTATCCATCACGCTTCATTCTATCTCCGCAGGGGGAACCGGTCAAAGACACACACGCACACACACGTGCGCGCTGTTTGTTTGCCGCGATTGCCACCTCAGAGAATATCCCCGCCGGTGTTCTAGTGCGACTAAATTGGCTGCAGGAAACACTTTTTGGAGCGAGCGTGAGCATGCCCATTAGCAAGGAAAGCAGGTGCGCTGTTTTGCTCAAATCCCAGGATTTATTCCGCGGTCATCAGGCCCTGAGGAATAGATTGTTATTTGGCCTTGTTTCAGTTTGAGCAGAACAAAATAGTGGAGGTTTTTTGTTTTTTTTTCAAGCTAACTGGGACTTTGCAATGTCATCCCCCCCTCAGTCGTTCGTTTGCGTCCACCGAGGTTTCGATCCTGACATAAAGAAACCGTTCGAGTGGAGGAGCTGATTTTTATCAAGAATGGCAACATTTAGTTTGCCATGTGAGTCTGGCTGCATACGTCTTCGCCTCCCGTGCACTCTCTGGGGTCGCCCAGAGCGGACTGTCAGCTGAGGTGGTTTTCAATGCCAACATTTTGCCGTGTGCTTACTATGTCTGTGCAGCTGTGACTGAAAGGCTTTTATGTGCGCTGTGACAACGTGAACCGCGATGAATGGAGGGAAAACGTCAATTATGGCCACAAAGCTCCAAAGTGGCTTTTAGTGCCCAGGCAAGGAGATATTCTCATACTGTCTCTGACACACAGACACAAACACACACATGTGCTCGCACACGGACGCAGACGCACTCAGACATCTACATGCACAGTGTGTTTCCTTTTCAACTCTTTGATTACTTTGTGGATGCAGTGATTGTGGGGCCACTCTTGATTAGCTCAATTTATTCCCCAGCCATGCCAGAGGGCCATTTAGGGAAGTTTTTGCAGACTCCTTCCATTTATCAAGATGGGAGGCAGACATGATTTGAATCTTAATATGTCCTTGCGGCAGAACACAAACAAGCGCACGCGCACACACACTCTCTCTCTCTGTGCGCGCACACACACACACACACACACACACACTCCATTTTTTAAGATGAGAGAAAGAACAATGAAGGCTCTTACAGTGATATTTGATCATGATATCTCCTTTGTTCCATGTGTGTATTTGTTTGTTTGCGGAGCTTTTCGGTATCGATAGAGAGACGACCCCAAGACAGACGACTTCTTGAAAGTCAGTGATTTGTTGACTCACCGGCTTGTGATTTAGACAAAATGTAGTAGAGCTGCATCTTAGACAGCTGCTGACCAACCACTGCTGACTAACAGAAAAGTGTATAAGTGTAATTATATATATTATAAGTGGAAGATACAGTAGCACAATTACCCAATAATGGTCTGGGGTGGAAACCTGACAATCAACAGCAGTTCTGTTATCAAAATGGTCCTTTTCCTTGCAGCTGAGGAGTCAATTTGTTCGACAATCGCAAAAGGACTTGGAGTCGGCCTTGACTCCAGATATCGTGGAGTCATGCACCACTACCACTACCTGTGTGTGAGGTTGCCTTGGCAACAACCTTTGTGGACCGGGATTGGCCAGGTAATACAAGAAGCGTTTTGGTTGGGGGGTTGCCCTGTAATGCCAGGTCCGGGACCAGTTTATCCTCCCAAATCTTGTCCTTATCTCTCGGATCAGTCGCCGGCCATTAACCCTCCCCCACCTCTCCCGCTTTAGGACAACCTGACTGAGGGGAGGTAGCCATGGCCTGGGTGAGGATTTGAGGGTTTAACATCTCTGTGGCAGCAGATTATCTCCCGTTTTTCCTGGCATCCAAACTGAGGTTAATAGCCTCTTTTCAGGCACGGGGCGTAATGTCGGCTACCCGCCATTGTCTCCGCCAGGCGTAATCTGTTTACATTGACTCTCTCGGTCCCCCGTTTTGACAATGCGCACACATCTGAACGGATGAACAATGAGGGGAACAATGCAGTGGACATTAATTCTCTTTCTGGGAATGTCTTATTAGTCTCTCGAGGCCGTTTCCAGAAAATGGCTCCAAATTTATCCTGCTCCAGTTCCGGTCTGATGTTGAGGGAATTCTTTACCATGGCATGATGAGAGTGCTCATCAATTTTGTGTTTATGTTGAATCACAGTCTCTTTAAGGAACGCCCCCGTGGGAAATTATTTTCCTCCCAACAAACATTCTGTTTAACTTGCCTATACTTATCTATCCCAATTGTATTGACTCAAGCAGTATGCAGCTACTGTTTTAGCCTCTGCATCTTTTTTTTCTAAAAGGCATTTCTGCAACTCTCTGCACTTTTCACTCCGAAAATAGCGGAACCACGGGAATGTGGCAGAATTGAATCTCAGCTGGCTGATTGGATTGTCTTTTGCTCTATCTCAGGCTGCATTAAGCGGCGGAGGGTTTGGACGTATAAAAAGGTGATGGATGCCTCCTCCTCACGTCTGGCCCGCTCAAAGCTGACCTCAGCAGAAGGCAGGAAAGGCAGAAAAGAGAGAAGGTGATTTACTGACCAGGCCAGTGCAAGGAGAGGAGGAATGTCACTCAGCTCCCACAACTGACAGCCACAGACCGAAAGCAGTACTCTCACCGCTTCTGTCTGTCTGATTTTCTACTTGATTTTTTGGGGAGGTTTGCCTGTCTCCCTCTCTCTCTGCTTCTCTCTCTCTCTCCCTCTGTCGAAAAAATGAATATTTATCTTCTGATACTCTTCCAAGCAGCTTCAAGAAAGTACGAAAGGGTAATCAACGCTCGCTGGGAATCACAAGATTTCGAGATTAGCTATCAAATGTATTTCACTCCTCATCTCAGTCTGCGGTTTACTCCTTCTCTCCACGCTAATTAGTCTGCTCGGTCGCAACGTTATCTGCCCTCCTCTCCCCTCACTCCCATTATTCACTGCCACTGTCTCATTTCAGGCCTCCAAGGTTTAAACATTACACGAACGTCAAGATCAGCACTGTAGTGCTAGTTGTCGACCTCTGTACGCCGTAGTACTAAGTAGGTGCATCTGCTGTGACCCTGCCATCCATCTGTCACTAATAATTAGGCTAATAGATGGGGATTCTCTGTGAACAAAGGAAAAAAAAATACCAGTACACTGAATCTCACTCCCACTCTCACTCCCAAGTTTCCACATGTAAGCCTTCAACCCAATGTAAGTCTTCATCAGGCAAAACATATGTTCTGTATTGTATTTCCCTTTGTTTCCACTGTGTATGCACTTGCATACACAGTGTTCTGTCTCTATACTGTTATGCTGATAATGGCTTCACTGGTTGAGAAAGCACAAATTATTCAGCCAAATGCTTTTGTTAACTACAGACAAGAGGGGAAGAGGCTTCCCTGAAGGAAGGGGAGAGCCCATTATCCCACAGCAGCATACAGTAAGATAAGTCACGTTATTGTTGTTATCAAGCCACGTGAATCCTCATCACAAAGCTGCATTTCTCTGCTATTTCCTCGTAGATCCACATGTAAGGCACTAACAAGAAACACACTATCAGGTTAACACAGCCGCCACCGTCACAGACGATTCAAACCGCGTGTTTTTAGATCATCAGTGAGCCCGATCGACGCTTATTTTGCATTTTTGTTAGCCCACCATGGTGTTTGTCAGGTCAACTTTTTCTGTCTCCGCTGTCTTCACGCTCTAGTACCCAGATGCCCCGTGCACTGCTAAAGATAAGAATCTGTTTAGCCATGCGGTCCCATCCCCACACACACGCTTGGACTTGGGCCAATCGGTTAAATACAGACAGTTGATTTTCCACTCGCGGCGAATGAATCAATGTGACACAAACTCTGACCCGCCCCCTCGCCGATGATGTCAGCGTGATCGCAGCTCCCCGCTGCAAACCTGCAACACCTGTGCAGGGCTCTCCACAGGGGTTCCTCTGCAAACACACACACACACACACACGCACACACACAAACACACACACACCACACGCATCATTTTCAACCCATTCTCACACAAAACCTTGTGTATTGGGCAAACACACAGGGAAGCAGAGGCAGTCCAAGTGTAACACATGAAGGCCTGTCTTGCAGTTTGCTGCCAAATACCCCAGATCAACCTAGCATGCCACTGTGGCCAATTTACCACTGAAAATCTTTAATTTCACAGTTTTAAGTATTTATGCTCCCAAGCATTTCTTGAATGTGTATGTAGTTGACTTAGCCTTTTTGATAGTCTTGTTGGGTGGGATAATCAACAGGCTCTATGAATAGAAACAGTTCATCAGGTTCCAGAATCAATATTCACCGCAGGCAGGCACATTTTTCCATAATGTTAGTATCCCGCGAAATGTATGGGGAAATGTAACTTGGGGGGGGGGGGGGGGGGGGAGCGGGGATTTTCACAACCACAATAAAACTGTTTGGCCTGCGAAGATTACGCAGACCAAGAATGGATTGTGGGAAAGCCTGGACATCATTATTTGCACAACAGACACAAATACCTGTAGTGGAAGGAAAACATTAGCATTAGTAGCAGGTGGACTGTGGAGATATATGATGTATAACCCCTTTCCTTGGCCAGCTGCTGGCACTTCCAAACCACTTTTACAGCCTCCTGACTGTTTTATCAGCTCATATCACTGGAGTGTGTCTGTGTGTGTGTGTGTGTGTATATACTGTATATACATATATGTGTGTGTTTGTGTGTGTGTGCACATGCATACATATGTCTTGGCATCTGTGTCCAGGTCTATATGCATACATGTGTGCGTGCGTGCCCGTGTGTGCATCTGTGTGTCTAAGTGTGTGTGTATAGACTAAAGAGAGCAAAGGCTTTTCAATTGCTCCCTGGCCCAGCAGGCCGCCCCGGCGCAGCTGGGGAGGAGGCCAGGGACATTACTCAGCTATTAAACTGTTATTTGCAGGTGTCACCTCAGCGGGGGCTGTGTTGATAGAGGCGGAGACGCCCTCAAGGTCCGTAGCCGCCACACAGACACTATATCCTCCAGACAGGGGGAGTTTAAGGTCCGGGCCCCGCGGCCGTGGCCGTCAAGCTCGGCGGGGCGTAACAGGGGTGGGCAGGGGAGCAGACGAGGGGGAGGTGGGGGGGGGGGGCAAGAGGGGGCCAGCAGGAGGCCAGGACCGGGCCAGTGGGGAGGCCACCTGCCATCAGATGGCCACTCCATTTCCCCCGTGATGAATTGGCCTGGTTTCTTTTCTCTTTTCCTGCTTTCTTTCGGCAGCTTCAGGCTTTGTCCGTGATGGCTGCTGGGAGTGTGAATTGTCCGCCCACACACACACACACACACACACACACACCCCAGCCCTCATCTTGCCCACACACACAGTTATATGTATGCATACTTGTTTATATATACTTAATATGGACACTTAATATAACCCTATGTTTGTATTATTTCCATTGACTCCTTTTATTCCCTAATCCCTAACCTTAACCTTAACCCTTACCCTAATCTAAACCTAATTCTAATTCTAACCCTAACCCTAAACTAACTTTACCTAATTCTAATCTTAACCCTAAACCCAAGTCATAACCCTAAACTAGCCCTTTCAGAAGTGAGGACCAGCAAGAACGCACACACAAACACATGGGGACTTAGTATACTATACTATACTATATTATACTATACTATATTATACTTACATTTCTTAAAAATAATGTGAATGTTAAAATTATTCCTCTTAAATTTGCGTCCAAAAAAAGGTTTTGCCGTTAATAATAATCTGTCCCTTTGCTGCTATTTATCAAGTGTTATTTGTCTTCTTTTATAATGAGTTGGACATTAATAGTTGCTGGTATTTACGCCAACAACATTCGTGGGTGAGATGCAACCTAGCTGATGAGTGACTCATTTGTTTTTGCAGTCCATTATGCTCCAGCTGTGCTAGCTGATGTTTTAGGAAGCAGGTTCATTCATTACCTGCTTCATTAGTTCCGTCCCTCAAGGTACGGCACCTTCCAGGGTTTTTTTTTTCTTTCTTTTTTTTCTTTCGCACTGACACCACATTTCCTAAGAATTTGACCAAAGAATGCCAGACGGGCAGTTTTCTGTGCAACTTCCCTCGAGGGCATTACCTTAGAATAGCAAAATACCATCTAGAGGGGAGAGGGAATGACTGGATCTGCTTGACTGAGAATGAGACAAAGTCAAACCCATTTCCCTTGTATAAACAGGGAATGATAAAATACTGTAGACTGCTTGCAGCTCTCTCTAAAGAACATTTATATAGTGGTAGGCTTTGTAGAAATCTCTTTCATGCATTTATCCCACATCTATCCTGCATTGTTGCAGCGGTGAATTCGTTTTTTAAAATATGCATGCATTGATTATGCATTAGAACCAAATCAGTATATTGTAAAACAAAACTCTAATGTCTCTCAAACAGCTAGATATCCCACCAAACAATTTCTCAAACAAAAGTGCAGTGCAAAAGAAGCATTCAGTTAAAAGTGGGACTTTTTACTGAATCCAGGCAGGTCTCCTCTAATACATGCACAATGTGCAAAAGTGAATGCATCGGTTTGTGAAATATAAACAAAAATGAGAGGCACTCATCACAGCTGGAGCCATCCTTACCTGTTCTGAGTGATGCTCCTCATTGGTTCCCTCTGATTTAGACAAATCCATTTTCCAGTATTTCATTCACCAAGCACAGGATCTGAGGTCAGCAGAAAGTTATAAAGGCCCAGATTTGGGCAGGCACACACACACACACACAGTGTCTGGGATGTTGGGGTGGTCCATATGATGTGACTCCAGAGCCGCTGGACTGAGGCCTGGATCTTGTAGCCGTAGGCC
Organism: Centroberyx affinis; assembly: GCF_046629955.1. NCBI lineage: Eukaryota > Metazoa > Chordata > Actinopteri > Beryciformes > Berycidae > Centroberyx > Centroberyx affinis. The sequence continues at coordinate 109,572 of NW_027279458.1, forward strand.
CCAGTGCAGGGGGCCATCGGTGCCTTTGGCAGGCCAGGCTGACTGCCTAACTGGAAAGACTCTATCACAGAGCCACACACAGACTCACACACTGCTGCTGCTGCCATGCCTACAGCTCCAAAAGTCATCTTTTATAGTTTTGAGGTTATGCCTTCACTGATATCATGGTCAAAGTTTCATTCAGTCAAGATGTAAAGAGAATTTAAATAGTCAGACAAAGAATACGTGATACAAAAATATATATCATGCAATGCAAAATAATATGATACGATACGATACGATACAATACGATATGATATGATATGATAATCTGATCATGTGTAGTTCTGTTCCATATAATGTACATGACTTTAAACAGGCATGGCATGTATTACTTACATTGATGTCAGTGTGTATCATGCCATAATCTCTTTAAAAAGTTTCTTTCATATAAACTCATATCAAAAAAGTTGCATAGCCAACACTGCAGAGCAAAACATCTAACACTGACTGGCGCAGTCAAGTAAACAAAGTGTTTTTTGGCTGTTTTTGAATAGAGAATACACAAACATGATCCAGTCAATGTGCAGCACCTCTACCTGGATGCATTATTTGAATGAGTGCCTCTAATGGCCAATTCTAAGAAAAACTGTCATGCACATCGTTCCCACTGCTCACCATCAATCTTTCTAGCTGCACTTATTCATACCGACTCCAACTCAGGATCAAAATCCAAAGCCACTCTTGATTGAAACACAACAACGCCGTAAGCCGCGGCTCCTCTTCCTCCCACCTTAGTCCCCCCCCCCCCACATTATTCCTGCATTTTGTTCAGTCTCTTGGCTTCCTCGCGGCCCATCGCAGTGGGGCTCTCCCTGGCAATAAGAGGCAAATGCAGGGGGGGTTTAATATACAGTAGAAAACAGAGTATTGTTGTTGTTTATCTCCCAGTCTAATGAGACACAAGGAGGTATGGAAAAGCGGCTTATCTGCGGCGTAGGCAACAGAAGGTACAATGGAGATTCTGCGCACGCACAGAGCGTGCACAAACACACGTGCACGCGGCGTGTCGTTCAACACACTTGCATTCACACTTTGCATTAAATGAAATTCAAGGTATTCAAGGGCTCAGTGCCATACAATAGTGAGGAATAAAGCTCCAGCATGCTGCTTTATCTGAGACTGTTGACTTTCCTACCAAGTAACATTACAGAAAAGCAGTTTGCAGTTTGTTGGACCTCTGCTCTGACCTTGATGCTTCGCGATCAGCTGTGACAGCCATGTTGTCGTCGTTCCCCTCATGGCACCTTTTTCATACCCAGAGTGAGCATTAGTGTTACATAGAGCCATTCTGTGTGGTGTGGATGGCGTTGGTCACCTCTGCATATTAAATAGCAGAGAGCCACAGGAGGGAGAGAGGGAGGGAGAGAGAGAGAGAGATCACCATTCACACACAGGAGTGCTATTCTGTAGCCGACCCTGACCTTTGACCTCCCTCCCTGTGCAGGAGGCGAGCAAACAGAGAATTTCCCTATGGGTGTCAGTGGAGCATCACATTACATTACATAAGACACGCTGACATGTATTCGTACCTTCCTGTGCATCACCCCCCTCGAATCACCATCTAGCATGTGTGTGGGGGGCAAAAAAAAAAAAAAAAGAAATCAAGACGTACCCTGTCATATTAAAGCGGCCAGCAGCATATTGCACATCTAGGCTAATAAAAGCGACAGGGAAATTGCTGCCAGCAGATTTCCTCCAAATCTCCCCAGTAATTCCCCATGAGCCCTGGCATTACTGCCTCACTAGCCAGCCTCAGATTAACCCCACCCCCTCCCCCCACCCCCCACACCCCCGGCCTCACAGCAATGCAGCTGAGCAGCGTTTCACGTTGCTATTTTAGCCCCTTGATTTGCTTTGCTTGTACAGTGTCCTTTGATGTCTTCAAAGGTGCTGCTTGTTCCAAATCCTATTTATTATTGGTAGTGTGCTGGAGCTCTGCAGCAATATGTTATGCTGTAATACTATATAGATATTGTAAGATATTTAAGATATTTTGTTTTGTAAGGCTACTGTCCAGTACCAATATCTGATATTGGTTGTTTCACAAGTGGCTATACATTGTTATATACCTCTGTTATACACATTATTAAGTATTTTTCTTGTTTCCGGGTACACCTATTATTTACAGACTAATGAATGTTGAATTATTTTCTTAAAATGACTAAATAAGTTGAAAAAGACTAAAGCTATGCAGCTTTGTATTTCATTATTGTTATGAAAAATTGTATTCCTACTTTTGAAACACCCAGCATATTGGGAATTTTTGTGTTTAGACATTTATTCGAGAAAGCTTTGCTTTACCTTGCAAATTATACAAGGCGAATGCAATTAGGTTCCGTCCTGTAATGCAATTAAATCCTGTAGATTGTCTTTGGGGACCTTGTTATTTATGATCTCTATATATCACTCTGCATTTTAAAAGAACTACTCGCAGTACAGCAACAGGAGCAGCTGTGACTATTTCCTTTGCCCCTCTGCTCTCACTCCATCTCATCTCTGCCTCCGCTCCACTCTGCCGGCCCCCGGGTCAATCGGCCCTGCTGCGCCTCACCTCGGAAAACGCTTGACCCAGACACGGTGTCCGGGCCCTGCTTTGAGCCAATCGGCATTCAGGGCGGCCTCCCGTCTGCCGGTGCCCAAACAGCCCTCCGGTATCCCAGGGTGCCGCACGAGAAGAGACCCAGCAGGACTCCACCTCTACTCTGCACATCAGTACCGCCACGCTGGCTGATATTACAGATACTGTATTAGACTGGTTTAGGAAGCTTAATCTCTGTTTTTCGCAGTCTCTTTCTTCTCTCACTCTGTCTTTCTCTCTCTATCGATCCATCTCTTTATCTCAGTCTCTCTCTCTCTTGCTCTATCTCTCCCTCCCCCACCTCTCTCTCAGAGAAAAGTTATGGCAAAGCCTATCTCTCTCTTTTTCTCTCTCTCTCTTCCTTTGTCTCACAATTTTGCCTCTCCTTTCTCTATATAACTCGAACCACGGGTCCGTCTGAGGAAGTTGCAACCTGCTCAGACACATCAAGGTGCGTCTGACAGCTATCCTGTGGCCGGGGCGAGGCGCTCCAGTCATTAGGAATTCAAATACTGTGGCAGCCGCCGGACGAAAGCATCACTCACTGGAATAGTGGGGTCGTTTACCTGCAGAGAGAGAGAGAGAGAGAGAGGGAGAGAGGGGGGGGGAGCAAGCAAGGAGGGGGCAAGAGGGGAGATTGACTGAAAGACAGGCAGCGAGAGAGAGAGAGAGTTGATAGTGTAATTTGATCAGAGCATGCTGGGAACTCATCTGTATGCGTCTCATGCAAGCTCCCCTCCCTTCCTGATGCCATACACACACACACACACACACACACACACACACACACAAATAAATAAGCACACACGCAACGACTTACGCAACGGTGGCAGTCTGGATAGACAGGTACTCCAGGCAAAACAGACTAGTGTAATCGTGTAAACGCTCCATCACTCACATTGTCGCACAGATTCTGCCTTCCGTCTCTGGTCACTACACACACACACACACACACACACACACACACACACATGCACACACTTTTGCCATCATACTTGTGAGGGTATTGAATTATTCCCAAACCCTCATCACTCTTATTTTAACCTTAACCTTCTACTCAACTTTTTGACTCATTTTATTCCTCCCTCAAGGCCTCATCTGAGCTGATTACGTGGGTTTCAACAGCGCATGTGATACATCATTATACTATTTATGATTTTATTGGAAATCCTGCTGATATTTGAGATAGTCTGGGGATTATCGCTCAACACCGATCACACGGTGGATTTGGGAGTGCTGCTTAAGTCTCCACCGCGGAGCTACTAGTACAACAGTGGATGTAACGAACGTAAGCCCAAAAGCTTATAATGTGCCTGCTGGTTTACAGATTATAACAGATGTTTGTCAATCTATTTCAGTCGGGAAATGCTGTGGCTGCAAACAGTGATAAAGGGTTTTGGGGCGATGAATGCAGATCGCTTCACGGTGCCTCATCCGCGAGAGTTGCTCACTGCGGTTAAAAACTGTTATTGGACTGTTCCAGGCACTGCAGGGGTGATTTTCCAGTCACATAGAATTAGAACTGCATCTACATCATTCCCTACTTATTCTACTTCTAATATCGTGTAATGTTATCAGGGAAAGGTCACGAGTCGTCTGTGGCTGTGACAGTATTTCAGCGTGTCAATCCGCTTACGTTGAGAAACGCCATTGTTTCTCATACATCATACATGCAGGAATTTGCATTTTTTTCATTCAGGGCAGCACATGAAATACGGGCTTGTTCCAGTTCTCAGTCCCCCGGTGTTGCATTCTGGGAGCGCCACATGATTGACAGATCAGTACTTCTAGGCTTATATTTATGCGCGCGCCATGATCCCCCTCCCCCCACCCCTAAAATGTTTTCCGCCGTAAGGTCATAATTTAGCTTGCTTCCAGTTACTTCCTCTTTCCCCCCCTCCCCCTCCCCATCTCGATAGCATTGCTCGTAATTTATTGTATTGTTTTTAATTAAATGGATGGCGAGGGGCTTTAAGTGCCCGGCGGTTTTAAGACGTTTCTTCAGAAGCGCGAGGTTATCTGAATTCTAAAAACTCCGGCGGGCAAAAACCGGCGCGCACATACAGTAAAGCTGCACTATAAAGCCGAATAGGTCCCCATACTGCGCTGTGTGCGAGGAGGACGGGACAGTTAGACAAATATCACCTTTAGAAGGGAACAGCCAGGTTTATAAAGCGATGGCTGGGTGCCGGTGAATACCAAACCTCACAGATATCAAGGCAGTGAGCAGCCTGGCTCATGTTTCCTCAGTCTGGTGCAGAGGATGAGAGAGAAAACACTCTTGGATTAGCGCGACGCTAGCCGTGATGAAGTAGAACTTTAAATTGGAGGGAGTCACGGCGTACTCTTAGCCTCAGCGCAGCAGTACTTTATTCAATACATTAAAAGCAAACCACGTTTCGCCAAGTAACGTCTTCAGCAGCATAACAAGATTAGAAGAAATTGGGGTCATATTTTCATGATTTATAAGCACACATATGGCTTATCCTTAGCGGGTAAAAATATCACATCTCATTGCTCAATTCCAATATCTGTGTCTGTATTGCGATTCCTGTCTCTGCCGTCATTGGCCAATTCTTGCAGCACAATCCTCGGAAGAGAGGGGGAGAGCGCTTGTATGGTCAGACTACAGAAGCCCTGAAGGGACAATCTAAAGTGGTTAATAAGGATAATATACTGAATGAGTCGTGGGTGGGAACTAGCAAATCAGTTTGATTTTCCACAGTCTAAGCTGAGATGTATGTCTGAATTCTCGGAGGGTGAGTTATGGATTTAGAGGGTTTATTCTGTAAGACTAGCGTTAACGTGATTTTCCTATAATCCAGGGCATTGGAGAGTATGCCTCAAAGGTTATTTGCTCTAGGTAGTCATTCAACAAGAGCGCTCCGATATTATTCTGATGGCGATCTGACATTCAACAATCACGTCCCGATGACCTCCCCGACCTTACAACATTAAAATCCTTTATTTTGCAAATGTACCATTCAAGCAGTCATGTCAGTTCCCCGAGGAGCGTTCTCTTTGCCTCTTCTGCAGCGATTTGCAGCAGATCTTTCATGTCACGCTGACATTTTGTCGTCCCCAGATGCTCACGTCAATCTTCTTATGGTAATTCTTCCAGATGGATACATGAAGGGTTTTTAAACACGTTCTCTCGCCATGGCATGTTTATCAGACATACAGTTTCTATTGTGTCTTCATATCTGGAGCATTGCAGTTTTACCCAAGTGGCCCAACTTCTCCCCCATGACCTTTTTAAACATGTGAATGTATTTCCATATGTTCACACAAATTGCGAGAACAAGAAACATAGAGAATACAAATCCTTTCCAGGGTTTGCCATTACTCTGCGTATGCTCCATAATGCCACAAACACACACATGCATTCACTCCCACACACACACACACACACACACACAAACAACAAACACACAGATCTCACACTGTGTTTTTCTGAGAACATGACGGACAGGGAGAAACCAGCAGGAAACGGTGTAGATGATGCCTGGTCTCACCAGAGCTTTAACCTTTTCCTCAGCGTCCTTCCTGCAGAGTCTCTCCTCCCCTCTGGCCCCTCTGTCATACGCTCCTATTGTCTGTCACTGTCCTGCATCTGCACTCATTATGGAAACCTGTTTATGCACAAAACCCTCCCAAGAAACATTGCAAGGCATGAGAGACAGAGAGCGTGAGAGAGAGAGAGAGAGTAAAGGAGAGGCAGAGACATGGGGATTGAAAGGATCAGAGATGAATAAGAGGAGAGTAAAGAGATAGAATGTATATATAAAAGTAGGGAAAGAGGAAGAAGAGAAGGAGAAAAAGAAACTGAAGTGTGAGATGCAGTAATGCTGTGTTTCATTCTAAGTTGGAAGTACAATCTGTGCATTCCAGTGGTTCAACCACAGAAGAAACATGGACGCCAATGAGTGTTATTGCCCAACGTAAAATACTGCAACAGCTAATGTTATGTCAGTCATATTTGGCAACATTAGCTAGCTAGTTAGCAACTGCAAGTGTGACTTTACATTTCAAATTTATGTGTTTAACCATTTGATAGATTTAAGCTCATGCAATGCTGAAATTTGATTTTAAGTGTATTTTGAGGATTCTAAACATGTTATAAGTACTTATAAGTTATAATTAGTCATAATGCTGTGTAGAGTTGAGTGTATGCTGCCATGTTGATTGGACAGCAGACAACTGCATCGCCGAAACTTCAGGATTTCTGCCTTGAAATTCCGGCTTGAAGGGCCGATATCGACTTTCCGACATCTCTGTACTTTTGAGAGAACATGTCAGCAGTACATACAGTACATGCAATCCCAGCGCCGCAGTCAAGCTACGTCAATGGGCTCTCCACTACTCCCAAGCCATCCATCCCCCACCTCCCTCCAGAGAGATGGGAGACGTTGATCTCCATCCCCCCCTCCCGATCCAGCCCCCCTCCTTCATCCCACAGTTGGATTTGAGGGGATAAGTTGCAACATCTTTGCCTCAAGCTTTTCAAACCTGTCCCACTCATTCATTTCACGTCGGTGCCTCAGTTAGGTCGGCGCCCAGACTTCCTTGTTCATTCGTCTCACGTGCGCCGCTGATCTCCAGCACAATGCCCCCCGAAACCCTGGGAAAAGCACCCAGGGTCCCAGCCACTCTGCTGTGTCCTGTTTTCATTACATGGACTCCCCAGGAGAGGGTATGGATGTAGTAGCGCTCCCTTCCTCTCTACTCACAGCTCTCTCTCTCTCTCTCTCTCTCTCTCTCTCTCTCTCTCTCGCCCACTGAGCACAGTAAGCTGTCTTGATCTTGGCTGGTGAGCTGGCTCCACTCGACCGTTTAGGGACTAGTTTCTTTTCACCGACGGCTTACGTGACGCAGGCCACTCTGCTCCAACAAGGAACATCCAATCGATGCTTTGGTGAACCCCAGAACATGTGAGGGATAGTAGCTGATGAGGTGCATGTTGAATATGTTGAATGGATGTCACTAAGAACCATCTGATGTGAAGGGTGGCTGCCTCTGCAGAATCCAAGTTGCACAAATCCAGCATAAATTTCTGGGCAGAAGAGTCAACCTCCAATGGAAGCGCCATTTTTAGGGCTCGATGCCTTTAGCCTGTGTTTGCATGTACCCATAAAGCTAGTCTATACTACTGTAACTGTCAGTCAGGAATGAGCTCGACTGACGATTAAAATATAATTTCTCTTCACTGATGGATTCATGAGCACCATAGACAACTGTGCCACCGCCACGAGTCGCAGCATTTCAATGGTCCCATAATTAGCAAGCGAATACAAGCGAGGCTGGATCCGGGCTGAGAATTTTTGTCCAGAGAACTTCCACTTCACAGGTGTAGATTTATTTTGCAATCATGCAGCACACTGGGAGAAAGTACTGTAACATGAACAGCGGGATGAGAGAATAGTTTAGCAGATTCCCTGGACAATCGTTAAGAGAAGATTCACTGAGGCTAATTTGAGACCAAGGTCTCTAGCTGGGTATCTAACCATAGGGAGTTTCAGCTAGGAAATGCAGTTGTTGGGAGTGTGGGCATGCTTCAAAGGTGACCCAGCAAGGCCTCGAGGAACCTGCTATTTAGTGCCATCGGTCTTTTTCTTTCTCTCATTGTCTATCTCTCTCCCTCTCCCTTCTCCCCCACCAAATTTTCCATTTTTCCCGGCTCTCTAGCCTCGCATCAGTAGCTAAACCGCATGGCGCTGCTCAGGGATTCTCTAGGTGGCCTCGTCGTACTGAGCTAAGCCCGACAGGAGTCCCTTCTCTCCCTGCCTAGTCCCGCGCCAAAGCCCAGTGAGTGCTCAGGCCCCGTTGGTATCCAATCCCTCCCCTCTTACTGTGAGTGAAGCTTTTTTAATACTCAGTTAACAGCAGCATCAGCATTTCAGACTGAGAAGCAGGCTGGGCAGGAAGAGTGGTATTTCGGCAAAGTTTCTAGTTAACTCTTTCTCATGGAAGTTCTGGTATGTATCATTCTAACTGACAGGACCCGTCAAGTGGGAATAATGATTTCTATGTCTGTTCTGGAGTTGGCAGATGGTGAACTCCATGTTTGTTTTTCCCCTTTCCCTCACCAGAGCTCAAAACTTGCTCCTTTATATCCTGCCCACCCGCTGGCCTCGGTGTCCTACATTGATACAGCAGCGAACAAACACAGGCTAAATTAGACACATGACGACATCCATAAACTCCCTAGTTTTGCCACCCTCGATTACTGTGATAGATGAAGAAATCCCAACACTGCCATTACTCCCACCTGACAATAGCTTATGCCAAACATCTCTCCTTCTTCTGGGCACAAGGCTAAAACAAAGAATGGAGTGGTGCTGCCATGCAAGACACGATGGTGGCCTATGCGAGTGTAGGTATTTGCATCAGCGACAAGATGGGAGAGAGGCCTGACTAAGAAAGTTGAAAGTGTGTAATTCAGCAGAAAAACCGCCCAATAAAGCCTCCATCCACCCAGCACATAAACACAAACACAATGCTCCACAAAGCCATTAGCAAGAAAAGCATCTGTTTAAAAGTTGACATGGCAAGCACCATCATCATCTGCTGCTTTTCTAATTGTCGCATAACCTTGTTTCCTCCATTCAACATGACATTTGTTTAATGTTTTCTGAAGTACCCTTTAAGTGTTTCATTAATGCCTAATGAGCTTTTCATTAGCAGAATCCAACTGTGACTTCTCCATGAGAGATTATAAGCAATATTGTTCGGCGCAAGGTTTCACATTGGTAATGATTCTATGGTGGATTGGGCGGCAATAATAAGCACCGCTATTGTGCTTAAGAACATTGCATTATGAGAACATCAATGCAAGAGTGGGTGTTGATCTTTGCAAATGTCATGCTCTGTTCCACAAGGCTTGGTTGAATTGGTCTATCTTGTTATTCGCCCATCCCCTATGCTTCTCCTTCCCCACTCCACTATAATATTCAGCATTGATACCCTATTTGATTGCATTTGATTGCCAGTATGTCCCCAGCAAAAGTAACACAGAACACTTCATCATGCAATAAATTGACAGAAAATTGTAATATCACAACACAGCGTTGACAGCATTACCCATTGTGATTGCCACATGTTGACATGCTTGTAAAACGCGGAGGAAACAACAGTTTAGACATTGCATTGTGTCTCCTGATATCTGCTATACCCGCATTAATTAAGGGGACTAACAGCAGCAGTTTGCCAGCTTAGCGATAATGAGGTGCAATGGAAAAGTATGAATAACAGGAGATTGGCCATACGCGAGGGGACGCAGCTAAATGAATACCGAACACAGCCCAGTCAATGGCCACCTTAAAATGTGTGATTGGGAAGGCGCGGGCAGTAATAAACGAGGCAATGTGAATACTGAACAGAAAGACAATTAGGCCGCCACATCTGGCAACGAGGATCTGAGTCCGTACCCAGCCGTCGCAATTAAGCGCCTCCATTGCCAGTGTAACCCTGCACTCCCCGGAGGTTGTGACACAAAGCATGATAAAGAAGAAAACATCGACTGTTACAGACAATAATGACCACCTTCATTCAGGGTCTATCAGAGTGTTTGCAGGAATAGCCTCATGCTGCCCAGTTGCTCCACTGAATATGGGAAACCCCTTTCACCATCTACAATTAGATTCTCCACTGATTCAATTCCAGAGCTTTTACTCAGTCCAGACCAACGCTCCCTATCCGTCGATCGCAAGCTACAGGTCGATCTTTAAGACCTTTCAATTAGATCCCAGACTGTGGCATTAAACAAAACCAGCAAAATATCCAATTAAGTTACATCACATTTTAGCCAGAGCTATAGTGCAACAGTAGCTTAAATTCCCAGATCACCAGAACTACAAGAAGCCAATAGTAAGGGATGCAAAGGTCTTAGTATCCTTGCAATATTCCTGAGACTGCAGTACCATCATGTAAGAGGGATAAGATAAATGATAGGATAAGAAGTAGAATAAGAGCTAAAGAGGGAGTGAAGTGATTAAAGAGCAATTAGCGGAGGAGAAGGGATAACATTCAGAAGGGACAAGGAGAGAAAAGATGAGTTTTCAGCCGACGACAGAAGATCGGCAGTGACTCTCGTTGTGATGTTTGATGAGGAGGTTTTGCTAGTGCCTCAAAAGGCTAAAGCTACAGGAAATTGAACAAATATCTTGATAAATTCAGGTGAATGTAATGTTTTGTTTTAGCTATATATATTGAAATGCAGAATAATGAAGGAATGGAGTTGAATCTGAGTTTTGTGAGGTACATCACGCCCTCCATCTTGGTTTTGGAAGTGATCTTGGCCTTGGAAAGGTCAGTGAGCACTGGTCCAGACTGATGCCTTTTTGTTACATGTAACTGTTCTCGTGTGTATTGTGTTTTTCATGTTTGCTGGGAGCAAACATTATTTCCCCAATGCAGTCAGTTAAATCTGCACTAGGCAACTTTGCTCTTCAGCAGCTCCATGTGGCGACAAGAGATAACGGTTTCAATTTTTGAAAGTTTGAAGTACTTCATTACCCAGAAATCATGTAATGTGACGCCAGTAAACTGCCACTGCTCACACCTAAATATCTTCTTAGTGGCTGGTGGAGATGAAGGAGTTCAACCATCGTTGGTGAGTCCAGCTTTCTTTGGATGGAGCTCTCACTTCGTTTTAGGAGACAGTTTGTATTTCGCTCGTAAGTTGCTGTTTGGTCCGAGAAGACTTCCCACCAGTGACCGTACCTGACACCAGAAATTAACCAGAGCAAATAGGGAAAATCGCCAGTGTCCCAATCAGTGGAGATGTGATGCTATTCTCTGTTGCAGCATAAGACAATTATGTTTTTGCACAGAAATCTTGCCTAGTGCAGCTTTAAATATTCAGTTCAATGTTGTACTGTAGACAAGCTGCATGCACACACTGATTGTATACATGCCAGTATATGCACACATATCATACATACAGTGAGTAGACAGTGCCCCATATGAACTCCAGTAACACAGACTGTAAGAGCATGTGCATGTAGCTCACACACACACACACACACACACATCTATACAGTGTGGTGTCAATACAGAACAGGTAAAAAAATAACAACCACTAATGGAATGCGCACACACACCCAGCACATGTTCGATGACTCTTTTCATTTGCTACCCCATTATTATTTGGCTTTAATTGCCAGCTACTAAATTGCTCCCCGTCTCACCACAAACATTAAACAGGAAGCTATCTGTGTCCTTTTTGCTGTTCGGATTGCAAATCCCCTTCCAAAAAAGTCTGCAAAAGTTAGTAAACTTAGTCTCTCTCCTCTCTGAAGTGTTATGGGTGCTCGCTGCAGGGCTTAATTTATTCAAGGCTGTTAAAAGCAAAAAAAAAAAAAAGGCTTCCCCACTCAAGAGCGGGATTGTTTGGATCTGAATGGGGAGCGTCGGCAGATTAACTCGACATGGACGGTGCATGTACCGCATGTGGATGTAGTGATCTGTAATCTGTGTAATCTTCGGCGCACAAAGGCCGATACGGTGCTCTATTCACTCTGTGGGAAAGCTTTCAATTCTCCGTGAAGAATGGTTTGCTCTTTCCCATGTATTTGATTTCTCTCTCTCTCTCTCTCTCTCTCTCTCTCTCTCTCTCTCTCTCTCTCTCTCTCTCGCTCTTTCTCACGCATCTGCACTGACATGCACATATGCCCTCTCTCACAGTCTCTCTGTGTTTCCCTATGTCTCTCGCTCACGCTCACTTTGTCTCCGTCTGTCTCCTAGTTCGTGATGTTTCATGGTTTTATAGCTCCCAGTCTGTCTGTTTAGCCATAGGAGTCTGTGCTGTCGTCTCCGTCCTCCCATCACTGTGACTAAGAGATGCTCTGGAAGGGCGCAAGGAGATAAGAGAGAGGAGCGCGGCAGAGGGAGAGGGAGACAATCGCATTAAGACTCATTTTACCCCCCTGACCAAGGCCAGAGGTTGGGATTTGAATGTGTTCCCCTGTGTCCTAGAATCTCTCTGTGTGTGTGTGTGTGTGTGTGTGTGTGTGTGTGTGTGTGTGTGTGTGTGTGTGTGTGTGTGTGTGTGTGTGTATGTGTGCTTGTATCTGTCTATCCCTGCCCTTCTGTTCATGCAGTCGCCAAAGTGAGCATGCATCCGCGCAACCTTGGCCTGTCTGTGCAGCCGGTGCAGCCTCAGCTGTTGTGTCTGTGCGGCAGACGCGCTTGCATTAAAGCGAGTACAAATTAGCACGGCGCTGTAAGAAAAAGGGAGGGCCTTGCCCGGCAATATGCATGAAAAAGCCCCTCGGAATCAGCCTCCGCGAGTGACACCGCACACTGTTGTCAGCACAGCAGTGGAGCTGTCAATGCTACAACACAACACGCTGTTCGGATCCATGGGTGAAGCCTCTTGACATCAAAGGTGGCACACAAAAAGAACCGTGTTTCCTTTTACTGTTGCCTGCACCTGTCAAAAATGGTGTGTTTGGTTGTTTTTTTTGTTGTTGTTGTGGGGTTTTTTTTTGTACCCCTCATGCACACTGGCCCTCCTGCTCTGTAGCTCCACAGAGACCCCTAGTGGAATTGGAAAGTACAGTACTGTGTGTGTGTGTGTGTGTGTGTGTGTGTTTGGAAGTGTCAGAATCTGTCCATGTTTACAGAGTTTCCTGGACCACACACACACACACACACACACACACACACAAGCCTTATCTCTCGACTGTGGCCAATATTTTTGTCGAGCTGCGGGACAAAATGCAAAAACCGTCCGCCAACTCAGGACCTTTTTTAGTCCCCAAAAACAGATTTCCCCCCGCCATGCTTTGGCTATCTTCTGACCGCGCTAGACTGCGCTAGAGGGCCAAATTAGAGCGGGCCTTGGTAAAATAAAATCCCTATTATCTTTGAACTAGCAAGTACCCAATTATACGCCGCAGTTATCTCCCATCTCACAGACTTCTGAGTCCTCGCCACGGGGCCGATGAGCACGGAGCGCTAATGAAGAGATGCTGAATCACCTCTTTGCCTTCCCGAAACGCAAAACCGGTGGCGCCTTCTTGATCAGCGGCGGCTTTTTTTTTTTTTTATGGATCAGACCCATTCCCGGGCTTTGATGGCGTGTGTGTTTTTTTATTTTTTCGTCGCCGCGCGGGCCACACACTCTTGGGCTTGTTACAGGCTGCGGCGTGCGTGTGATACGTGTGAAAGAAGAATGAGAGGTCTATAATCCGAGGCCTCCTGACAGAGAGAGAGGGGGGGGAGAGGTAGAGACAGAGAGAGAGAGAGAGAGAGGGAGAGAGGGAGGAAGCAGAGGCACAAAATGCGACCGAACCCAGAGAGAAAGAGAGCTTTAAAAGGGTTTATCTCTCTCCAGTCACACAGGATATGCGCTGAGCAGAGAGGAAAAACCCCTGTGGATGGAGAGAGAGACGGGGAGAGAGAGAGAAAGAGGAGGGGGAGGGGGGGGGGCAACTGTCTGTTGAGATGTGTTTTCTTACCCCTCCAGTGCACTGACGTTGTCGGTCTCCCGATCAGACCAGGAAGCCTATCTGTACATCACATTGCCTCATACCCACTGCCTCCCACTGAAAGATAGATAGCCCATAACATTTCCCCTCTCTCTCTCTCTCTCCCTCTCTCTCTCTCAGTCCTCTTCCACTCTTCGCACTTGCTTTTGCTCTGTCTGTTTCTCTCTTTGTTGCTCTCTCTCTAGATTCAAAATGCCTACGAAATGTAAAAGCATCAACCTCGCCCAAAATGTTAGGGCTATCATTTTGCTCCTCATCCAACAGCCATTTAGACAGCCATAGGTTTCCAGTACCAAGTGCAAGTTATCCACTTGATAACTGAATAACAGCTCTTTGTCCAGGTTCTTGTGTAAGACTTGAACAGCATGTGAAAAAAAAATGGAATTCTATACCAGTGAATGGGTGAGCAACCAAGCCGCTGCACCATAGCGTTGACCTCTGTTGGCAATGTGTAATCACCCTTTATTTTCTCATCACACACACACTGGAAGCTGTGTGCTACAAATAGCATCTGTGTAGGTTGTGGAAAGAAGGTTATGGTTTTGCATCATTTAATCACAGTCTAGTTAATAGGAGCCGCAAGGGCATACAGCATCCCCAGTCTTCACAAGAATTCAAGTACAACTGAGTGAATTATGTGCAATTTGGACAGTTGCTTAGTGTAAGTTCTACAGGGGAAAGTGAGAAATCATTACGAATTGAGCGTTTCACAAAGGCCGTGTGAATTGATTAAAAGTGCAAATATCTATTTTTTGTGTTTTGTGTTTTTAAAATTTCAGATGCACTTCCCCCATGCTACTTGTGATTGAATTTTGAAAGAAAGGTCTGACAGCGGAGGGAACTCCCGAAGAGCGCGAGAGCTTTTTATGAAGTTGCGGTAGCGTTGAGCAGTCGCTGTTAAAGAGCGGTTCAAGAGAGCGTTCCAAAGTTTAAGAGGCCATGAGGGAATTCTAAAGGGTTTGGGATGGTTTAAAATGGCGCCTCTGGAGAGCAAGAAACCGGCGAGGAGGAGAATGCAATTGACAGAGTTGAGGAGGCTGTTGTGGAGCTGTTGAAGGTTAAAAATTTACCTCAAAGCACGAAGTGTTTGAAAGCGAACAAGTTCAATAAAGTGATGTGCATGTAAGTCTGGGTGTTGAAGGCCGGTGCTTGATGCAGTATCAGATATCGCCAGACTTTCTCCAATGTATCACCCACCTACATTGCTTTCTCCATCCACCACCTGAGGGGCAAAGGAAAAAAGTACATGTGCAGACTTATTGATTTTTTTTTATTTTTTTTTCCTCTTTAGCTGTTTGGGCCATGTTTTGGAGCTGGCCCTTGTACAGGGCGGGTAAACACAAGTTCAAACTCACACCCCTAGTCTAATGAATGCCGCTGAGATGGTGCTGAAATAATCTGGGGAGAAAATAGTGTTTGTTTTTGTTTGTTTTTATAAAGTACATTTCTTTTTGTGGGACCGTTAATGGCATCGCAAAAAGCACAAGGCTACAGCTCCTCCATAATACCGGAGTGAATCAGACTTGGAATAACGGAAGTGATTGCCAGCAACATTTGTGTTTCATGGGACGGCTCTGTCTGGACTTTGTAGACAACACACAATGCCTCCGAGGTCGGTAGTCGCTGAGTTGTGAGAACCGGTGCAGACAATCATGCAAAATAGATGACTTGAGCAGAAAATTGATGGTAGCGGAGTCTGCGGTCAGAGCAGAAAGTAAACAGAATTTTAACTTTTTTTTTTTCAGTGATACAGCTTCCATCAGTTTCCATACTTCTCATCCAGTTTTATCTTGTTGATCACATTTAAAGGAGGTTTCTTGTCTAGCCAGAACATATCTTGTGTTACTTTTCAACACATTAACAGCAACATATTTTGTGTCATGTGTGTTGCACAATTGACACACACAGATGTGTTGGTGCAGTTGGTGCTGGTCACCAGACTGGTCAGGTTCTTCACCCTCTGTTACCTCATATCCTGTTCCCTGTCTCCCACAGGAAGCCCTGTCAACCTGACGTGCAGAGCGTTCTTCGGATACAGCGGCGACGTCAGTCCGCTCATCTACTGGATGAAGGGGGAGAAGTTCATCGAAGATCTGGACGAGGAGCGGGTTCAGGAGAGTGACATCAAGTAAGACCTTTGTGTTGATTTTGAATTTAATTCCTAATCATGCTAATGCCATGTCAAAGACCATAAAGCTACAGCCTGTCCATTGGCACAATGTTGTGATTCAACCTATAGTCAGTTCATGAAAGCTTTTACATTTGCTGTTCGAAACACTTGGTGTCTGGTAGGTTGTAAATAGAAGAAGTAGTTAGCATGAGCAGTGATAGCCACCATGGCTGAACAGACAAAGAAAAGAGAAAACCTACAGAAACTCAAACTGCATCAACAGAAAACTGGAAACAGGAAAAAGACGTTGCAGTGCTGGACACACTGTTTGATTGACAGGTGATCTCTGGGAAGAGCAGAGCAGAAACAACACAGCAACGAGCGCTTAGAGCCAAAATAAAAGAATAAAACAAGGATTTCGAGGATTATCATTTAAAGTTGTTAAACCCATTGAATGTTATTTCTAATCCAGATGAAATTAAAGTAAAGCTTGAGCCACATCATAACACATTCATGAGGCAGTACTCGCCTATTCAGAAATAGAAATGGACCCATGGGCTGAACCAGTAAACAACCATTTAAACCCAGTTACCACAAATTTCTGACCACACATCTACCGTGCCACCGCCAAGCTATTTCTTAAATGATATCCATGAATGTTTCATACGGCTGTTCAATAATGCAGATGGCTATGCATTCTTTATAATCGTATGCTGTGTATATGTGCACAGTACAGGCATTACTCCAAGAGTGATCAGTATGCTTTGTGTTGGTGTTCACTTTGCACTGAAAGATAAGCGGGGACAGGAGTAACGGAGCAGTGGAGGAGATGGAAACTCCATGTGATCGGAGTCCATTTGCTGCATCGCTCACATTGTACATTTACACCACACAAATGTACATCTAGAATAGAAACTCAAACATATAGTTCAGTGGTAGCCAATGTAGAAGTCACCCTTCATGCATTTATCCTGCATCTATCCTTCCTTAAGACTGCTGAACCAAATTAATATATTGTAACACAAAACTCTACTGTCTCTCAACCAACTAGTTACCAGATCATTTCTTGGGACTTCTGGGTTTTCAAAACAATCCAAAGTGCAGCAGTATTTTAGTGGGCATACAGTCAAAAGTGGAACTCTCATAATGGCTACAACTGTAAACTTTGTGACAAAGTGCTGACTGACCACAACAGCCCACCATGCTCTACTTTGATGTATATTGACCCGGAGAGTGTTCACAGTTACAAAATTGACGCGCACAGATCCAAAACATAATGTCATCTCTCCTCACTGATGTATTTGCCACAGACAGAACCCACTGTTGTTCTAGTGCAGGTTTGCCTTACCTCCAGGAAGTCATAGGCTCCCATCGTTTTCAAAAATCCATTAAAACCAGCTCGCAGAGACATACTGCTGTCTTGACTATACACATGTATTGTATTTTTTCCTAGCATGACTTTATAAGGACACAATCATTGCAGTTGCAGTCATATCAAAAGTAGTTCCATTCTGCCAGAACAGAATGTGAAGAGATCATTGTGCGTGTTTGCCTCCCACTCTACCACTGCCACCAGAAGACAGTGCACAGTAATGGAAACAGTGAAAATACTGCCCATTAAACTCGATAATTAGCTTCATGATAGTCATGCAATACACATGCCTTCAACACGATGTA